>NW_027045860.1:0-45261 GCF_025399875.1 Dalotia coriaria
TCAAGCCAGTAGTGGCTGATGAGACCTCTAATGGTCGAAATAGCTATCCACATCAGGTTTGACAAATACTTGCATTGACTTGCAATGGTTTAGTAAAAATATCGTTTTGGCGATATTGTGAGGGTATAGCGTACAGTAAGTGTTTTCTTAACTTTGCAGCTTATACTCACCCTCTCGTACTACCTACCATTGTATTTCAAAACGTGCTGTTTTGCTAAAATAATCATTTTCAAGCATTTTAGATCGTTGACATCGCTCAAATAGAGGCAATATTAATAAAAACGAATAATAAAAATTTCGTCGCTTTTATGCTGTTTTACGCGTTAAAACGCAGATTAAAGCTCAAAACGTGCTGTTTTGCTAAAATAATCATTTTCAAGCATTTTAGATCGTTAAAATCGTTCAAATAGGAGCAATATTAATAAAAACAAATAATAAAAATTCGTCGTTTTATGCTGTTTTACGCGTTAAAACGCAGATTAAAAGCTCAAAACGTGCTGTTTTGCTAAAATCATCATTTTAAAGCATTTTAGATCGTTAAAATCGTTCAAATAGAAGCAATATTAATAAAAACGAATAATAAAATTTTGTCGTTTTATGCTGTTTTACGCGTTAAAACGCAGATTTAAGCTCAAAACGGGCTGTTTTGCTAAAATAATCATTTTCAAGCATTTTAGATCGTTGAAATCGTTCAAATAGAAGCAATATTAATAAAAACGAATAATAAAAAATTCGTCGTTTTTATGCTGTTTTACGCGTTAAAACGCAGATTAAAGCTCAAAACGTGCTGTTTTGCTAAAATAATAATTTTCAAGCATTTTAGATTGTTAAAATCGTTCAAATAGAAGCAATATTAATAAAAACGATAATAAAAATTTCATCGTTTTTATGCTGTTTTACGCGTTAAAACGCAGATTAAAGCTCAGGACGTGCTGTTTTGCTAAAAATCATTTTCAAGCATTTTAGATCGTTGAAATCGTTCAAATAGAAGCAATATTACTAAAAACAAATAATAAAAATTTCGTCGTTTTTATGCTGTTTTACGCGTTAAAACGCAGATTAAAGCTCAAAACGAGCTGTTTTGCTAAAATAATCATTTTAAAGCATTTTAGATCGTTGAAATCGTTCAAATAGATGCAATATTAATAAAAACCGAATAATAAAAAATCGTCGTTTTTATGCTATTTACGCGTTAAAACGCAGATTAAAGCTCAAAACGAGCTGTTTTGCTAAAATAATCATTTTAAAGCATTTTAGATCGTTGAAATCGTTCAAATAGAAGCAATATTAATAAAAACGAATAATAAAAATTTTGTCGTTTTTATGCTGTTTTACGCGTTAAAACGCACATTTAAACTCAAAACGGGCTGTTTTGCTAAAATAAACATTTTCAAGCATTTTAGATTGTTGAAATCGTTCAAATAGACGAAATATTAATAAAAACGAATAATAAAAATTTCGTCGTTTTTATGCTGTTTTACGCGTTAAAACGCAGATTAAAACTCAAAACGTGCTGTTTTGCTAAAATAATCATTTTCAAGCATTTTAGATCGTTGAAATCGTTCAAATAGAAGCAATATTAATTAAAACGAATAATAAAAATGTTGTCGTTTTTATGCTGTTTTACGCGTTAAAACGCAAATTAAAGCTCAAAACGGGCTGTTTTGCTAAAATAATCATTTTCAAAGCATTTTAGATCGTTGAAATCGTTCAAATAGAAGCAATTTACTAAAACGATTAAAAATCAACGGCTGTTTTGCTAAAATAATCATTTTAAAGCAATTTTAGATCGTTGAAATCGTTCAAATAGAAGCAATATTAATAAAACGAATAATAAAATTTGTCGTTTTATGCTTTTTACGCGTTAAAACGCAGATTTGAACTCAAAACGTGCTGTTTTGCTAAAATAATCATTTTCAAGCATTTTAGATCGTTGAAATCGCTCAAATAGAGCAATATTAATAAAAACGAATAATTAAAATTTGTCGTTTTTATGCTGTTTACGCGTTAAAACGCAAATTAAAGCTTCAAAACGGGCTGTTTTGCTAAAATAATCATTTTCAAGCATTTTAGATCGTTGAAATCGTTCAAATAAAGCAATATTAATAAAAACGAATAATAAAAATTCGTCGATTTTATGCTGTTTCGCGTTAAAACGCAGATTAAAGCTCAAAACGTGCTGTTTTGCTAAAAAATAATTTTCAAGCATTTTAGATTGTTAACATCGTTCAAATAGAAGCAATATTAATAAAAAAGAATAATAAAAATTTCTCGTTTTATGCTGTTTTACGCGTTAAAACGCAGATTAAAACTCAAAGACGTGCTGTTTTGCTAAAAAATCACGCATTTTCAAGCAGTTTAGATCGTTGAAATCAGTCAAATAGAACAATATTAATAAAAACAAATAATTAAAATTTCGTCGTTTTTATGCTGTTTTACGCGTTAAAACGCAGATTAAAAGCTCAAAACGAGCTGTTTTGCTAAAATAATCATTTTAAAGCATTTTAGATCGTTGAAATCGTTCAAATAGATGCAATATTAATAAAACGAATAATAAAAATTCGTCGTTTTTATGTGTTACGCGTTAAAACGCAGATTAAAGCTCAAAAAAGAGCTGTTTTGCTAAAATAATCATTTTAAAGCATTTTAGATCGTTGAAACGTTCAAAATTAGACAATATTAATAAAAACGAATAATAACAATTTCGTCGTTTTATGCTGTTTTCGCGTTAAAACGCAGATTTAAGCTCAAAACGGTTGTTTTGCTAAAATAACATTTTCAAGCATTTTAGATCGTTGAAATCGTTCAAATAGTCGCAATATTAATAAAAACGAATAATAAAATTTCGTCGTTTTATGCTGTTTTACGCGTTAAAACGCAGATTAAAGCTCAAAACGTGCTGTTTTGCTAAAATAATCATTTCAAGCATTTTTAGATTGTTAAAATCGTTCAAATAGAAGCAATATTAATAAAAACGAATAATAAAATTCTTTTATGCTGTTTACGCGTTAAACGCAATTAAACTCAAGACGCTGTTTGCTAAAAATCGTTTTCAAGATTTTGATCGTTGAAATCGTTCAAATAGAAGCAAATTAATAAAAACGAATAATAAAAATTTCTCGTTTTTGCTGTTTTAGCGTTAAAACGCAGATTAAAGCTCAAAACGTGCGTTTTGCTAAAATAACATTTTCAAGCATTTTAGATGTTGAAATCGTTCAAATAGACGCAATATTAATAAAACGAATAATAAAAATTCGTCGTTTTATGCTGTTTTACGCGTAAACGCAGATTAAAGCTCAAAACGTGCTGTTTTGCTAAAAAATCATTTTAAGCATTTTAGATCGTTGAAATCGTTCAAATAGAAGCAATATTAAAAAAACGAATAATAAAAATGTTGTCGTTTTATGCTGTTTTACGCGTTAAAACGCAATTTAACTCAAAACGGCTGTTTTGCTAAAATAAATATTTTCAAGCATTTTAGATCGTTGAAATCGTTCAAATAGAGCAATATTAATAAAACGAATAATAAAAATTTTGTCGTTTTTATGCTGTTTTACGCGTTAAAACGTAGATTAAAGCTCAAAACGTGCTGTTTCTAAAATAATCATTTTCAAGCATTTTAGATCGTTGAAATCGTTCAAATAGAAGCAATATTAATAAAAACGAATAATAAAAATTTCGTCGTTTTATGCTATTTACGCGTTAAACGCAGATTAAAGCTCAAAACGAGCTGTTTTGCTAAAATAATCATTTTAAAGCATTTTGATCGTTGAAATCGTTCAAATAGAAGCTAATATTAATAAAAACGAATAATAAAATGTTGTCGTTTTTATGCTGTTTTCGCGTTAAAACGCAGATTTAAACTCAAAACGTGCTGTTTTGCTAAAATAATCATTTTCAAGCATTTTAGATCGTTGAAATCGCTCAAATAGAGGCAAATTAATAAAAACGAATAATTAAAATTTTGTCGTTTTATGACTGTTTACCGTTAAAACGCAGATTAAAGTCAAAACGGCTGTTTTGCTAAAATAAACATTTTCAAGCATTTTAGATTGTTGAAATCGTTCAAATAGACGCAATATTAATAAAAACGAATAATAAAAATTTCGTCGTTTTATGCTGTTTTACGCGTTAAAACGCAGATTAAAGCTCAAAACGTGCTGTTTTGCTAAAATAATCATTTTAAAGCATTTTAGATCGTTGAAATCGTTCAAATAGAAGCAATATTAATTAAAACGAATAATAAAAAATTTGTCTGTTTTTATGCTGTTTTAAGCGTTAAAACGCAGATTTAAACTCAAAACTGCTGTTTTGCTAAAATAATCATTTTCAAGCATTTTAGATCGTTGAATCGCTCAAATAGAGGCAATATTAATAAAACGAATAATAAAATTTCGTCGTTTTTATGCTGTTTTACGCGTTAAAACGTAGATTAAAGCTAAAACGTGCTGTTTTGCTAAAATAATCATTTTCAGCAGTTTTAGATCGTTGAAATCGTTCAAATAGAATCAATATTAATAAAAACGAATAATAAAAATTTCGTCGTTTTATGCTTTTACGCGTTAAAACGCAGATTAAAGCTCAAAACGAGCTGTTTTGCTAAAATAATCATTTTAAAGCATTTTAGATCGTTGAAATCGTTCAAATAGAAGCAATATTAATAAAAACGAATAATAAAAATTTCGTCTTTTTTATGCTGTTTTACGCGTTAAAACGCAGATTAAAGCTCAAAACGTGCTGTTTTGCTAAAATAATCATTTTCATGCATTTTAGATCGTTGAAATCGCTCAAATAGAGGCAAGATTAATAAAAACGAATAATTAAAATTTTGTCGTTTTATGCTGTTTTACTCGTTAAAACGCAGATTAAAAGCTCAAAACGGGCTGTTTTGCTAAAATAAACATTTTCAAGCATTTTAGATTGTTGAAATCGTTCAAATAGACGCAATATTAATAAAAACGAATAATAAAAATTTCGTCGTTTTATGCTGTTTTACGCGTTAAAACGCAGATTAAAAGCTCAAAACGTGCTGTTTTGCTAAAAACCCATCATTTTAAAAACATTTTTTGATCGTTTTAAATCTTCAAATGGCAATATTAATAAAAACGAATAATAAAATTTTTTCGTTTTTTTGCTGTTTTACGCGTTAAAACCCCATTTAAACCCAAAAAAGGGCTGTTTTGCAAAATAAAATTTTTAAACATTTTAGATCGTTGGTTTTTCAAAAAGACGCAAAAAAAAAACGAATAATAAAAATTTCGTCGTTTTTTTTGCTTTTTTGCGTTAAAACCGAAATTTAAAACTCAAAACGTGCGGCAAAATAATCATTTTTTAAAACATTTTTTGATCGTTGAAATCGTTTCCCAAAAAGAAGCAATATTAAAAACGAATAATAAAAAATTTTTGTCGTTTTTTTTGCTGTTTTTCGCGTTAAAAAACCAATTTAAACTCAAAAAGTGCTGTTTTTCTAAAATAATCATTTTTTAAGCATTTTTAGATTTTACATCCCCTCCCAAAAAAAGGGGGAATATTTAAAAAAGAATAATAAAAATTTCGGCGTTTTTTAAAGCTGTTTTACGCGTTAAAACGTAGATTAAAAGCTCAAAAAAAAGTGGTGTTATGCTAAAATAAAAACATTTTCTAGCATTTTAGATCCCTTGAAATCGTTTTTAAAAAGGGAAAAAATAATTTAAAAAAAACGGGAAAAATAAAAAATTTTGTCGTTTTTTCTTTTAAAAGCGTTAAAAAGAAAAAAAACGGGGGGGGTTTTCTAAAAAAATAAATTTTTAAAAACATTTTTAACGTTAAAAAACCCTTCAAATAAAACAAATTTAAAAAAACAATTTAAAAAAAATGTTGTCGATGCTGTTTTACGCCAAAAAGCAGATTTAAACTCAAAAACTTTTCTTAAATAATCTTTTTAAACATTTTAGATCGTTGAAAACCCGCCCAAAAAGAGGGAATATTAATAAAAAAAAAATTAAAATTTTGTCGTTTTATGCTGCTTTTCGCGTTAAACGCAGATTAAAAACTCAAAACGTGCTGTTTTGCTAAAATAATCATTTTTAAAGGGTTTTAGATCGTTGGGAAAACGATCAAATAAACAATATTAATAAGAAACGAAAAAAAAACATTTGTCGTTTTTTATGCTTTTTTTGCGTTAAAACGCGGGTAAAACGTGCTGTTTTTAAAATAATCAAAAAAGCATTTTTGATCGTTGAAATCGTTCCCAAAAAAAGCAATATTAATAAAAAAGAATAATAAAAAATTTTTTCGTTTTGGGAATTTTTTTCCCGTTAAAAAACACATTTTAAAAACAAAACGGGCTGTTTTTCTAAAATAAAACAAGCATTTTTTGATCGTTGGGGAAATTTGTTCAAAAAAGACGCAAATTTAAAATTTAAAAAACGAATAATTTAAAAAATTTTGTCGTTTTCTTGCTTTTTTCCCCGTTAAAAAAGCAGATTAAAGCTCAAAACGTGCTGTTTTTCTTTTAAAAAAATCATTTTCAAGCATTTTTGATCGTTGGGAAAACGTTTAAATGAAGCAAAAAAAAAAACGAATAATAAAAAATTTTTTCGTTTTTTTTGCTGTTTTACTCTTTAAAAAGCAGATTTAAAAATCAAAACGTGCTGTTTTGCTAAAAAAAAATCATTTTCAAATATTTTTTGATCGTTGACATCGGGTCCCAAAAAGAGGGAATATTAAATAAAAAAAGAATAATAAAATTTCCTTTAAATTTTTCTGTTTTTTCGCGTTAAAAGAATTAAAACTCAAAACTTCTTTTTTTGCTAAAATAATCCCAAACATTTTAGATCCCTTTTAAATCGTTTAAATAGACGCAATAAATAAAAAAAATAATAAAAAAATTTGTCGTTTTTTCTTTTTTTTACGCGTTAAAACCAAAAGAAAAACTCAAAACGTGCTGTTATGCTAAAATCATTTTTAAAAACATTTTTAAAATCGTTGAAAAACGTTCAAATTGAAACAATATTTAAAAAAAACGAAAAAATAAAAATTTTTTTCGTTTTATGCTGTTTTACGCGTTAAAAAAAGCAGATTTAAAATTCAAAACGGGCTGTTTTGCTAAAAAAAACATTTTTTAAGCATTTTTTGATCGTTGAAATCGTTTAAAAAAAACAATATTAATAAAAAAAGAATAATAAAAAATTCGTGTTTTTTTGCCTTTTTTTCGCGTTAAAACGCAAAACTCAAAACGTGCTGTTTTGCTAAAAAAATCTTTTAAGCATTTTGGGTTTTTAAAATCGTTCAAAAGGCAATATTTAAAAAAACGGGAAAAATTAAAAAATTCGTCTTTTTTTGCTTTTTCGCGTTAAAAAGCAGATTAAAAAAATGTTTTTGCTTTTAAAAAATCATTTTTTAAGCATTTTTTGATTGGAAAATCCCTTCAAATAGAAACAAATTTAAAAACGAATAATTAAAATTTCATCGTTTTTTAAAGCTGTTTTAAAGCGTTAAAAAGCAGATTAAAAAACTCAAGACTTTGGGGTTTTTCTTTTAAAAACATTTTTTAAGCATTTTAGATCGTTGAAATCGTTTTTAAAAAGGGCAAAAAAAGAACGAATTAAAAAATTTTGTCGTATTTATGCTGTTTTTTCGCGTTAAAACGCAGATTTTAAAAACTCAAAACAGTTTTTGCTAAAAAAATCATTTTTTAAAACATTTTTTGATCGTTGAAATCGTTCAAATGAAACAATATTAATAAAAAAGAATAATAAAAACTGCGTCGTTTTTAAAGTGTTTTTGCAAAACAGATTTAAAAACTCAAAACGGGTTGTTTTGTAAAAAAAAATCATTTTCAAACATTTTTAAAATCGTTGAAAAACGGTTTTCAAATAGACGCAATATTAATAAAAACGAATAGTAAAAAATTCGTGTTTTTTTGCTGTTTTTTTCGCGAAAAAGCAGATTAAAGCTCAAGACGTGCTGTTTTGCAAAAAATCATTTTTTAAGCATTTTAGATCGTTGAAATCGTTCAAAGTAGAAGCAAATTTAAAAAAAGAAACGAATAATAAAAGTCGTTTTTTGCTGTTTTTCGCGTTAAAACGCATTTAAAGCCAAAACGTGCTGGGTTTTCTAAAATAATCAAAAGCATTTTTTGATCGTTTAAAACGTTAAATGAAACAATAAAAAAAAAACGAATAATAAAAAAAATTTTTCGTTTTTTTTTTTTCTGTTTTTCGCGTTAAAACGCCATTTAAAAAACAAAACGGGCTGTTTTTTCTTAAAAAAAAACTTTTCAAGCATTTTAGATCGTTGAAATCCCAAATAGGCGCAATATTAATAAAAAAAGAATAATAAAAAATTTTGTCGTTTTAATGCTGTTTTTTCGCGTTAAAACAAAAGATTTAAACTCAAACCCTGCTGTTTTGCTAAAAAAAAATCATTTTTTAAGCATTTTAGATCGGGGTTTAAATCGTTCAAATGAACAATATTAATTAAAAGAAAAAAAAATATTTGTCGTTTTTTGCTGTTTTACCCCGTTAAAACGCAGATTTAAACCAAAACGTGCTGTTTTGCTAAAATAATCATTTTCCCGCATTTTAGATCGGGCATCGCTCAAATGAGGCAATATTAATAAAAAAGAAAAAAAAAAATTTCGTCGTTTTTTTCTGTTTTTTAAAACGTAGATTAAAGCCAAAACGTCTGTTTTTCTTTTAAAAAAATCATTTTTTAAGCATTTTAGATCGTTGAAATCGTTCCAAAAAAACAAAAAATTTAAAAAGGGAAAATAAAAAATTTTGACGTTTTATGCTTTTACGCTTAAAAAGCAGATTAAAAGCTCAAAACGAGCTGTTTTATGCTGTTTTACGCATTAAAACGTAAAAATTAAAAATTCAAAAAAGTGCTGTTTTGCTAAAAAAAATCTTTTTTAAGCATTTTTTGATCGTTGGGAAAACGTTCAAATAGAAGCAATAATTTAAAAAAGGAAAAATAATAAAAATTTCGTCGTTTTTATCTTTTACCCCCGTTAAAACCCCAGATTAAAATAAAACGAGCTGTTTTGCTAAAAAAAATTTTAAAGCATTTTAATCGTTGAAATCGTTCAAAAAAACAATATTAATAAAACACCCAATAATAAAAATTTTTCGTTTTTATGCTTTTTATTCGTTAAAACGCAGATTTATACTCAAAACGTGCTGTTTTGCTAAAATAATATTTTTCCCTTTTAGATCGTTTGAAAAAGAGGCAAATTTAAAAAAAACGACAAAAAAAAATTTCCTCTTTTTTTTTACGCGTTAAAAAAGGAAATTTAAAACTCAAAACGTGCTGTTTTTCTAAAATAATCATTTTCAAAAGTATTTTGGTCATTTAAATCGTTTAAAAAAAATATTAATAAAAAAAAAATAATAAAAAAATTTGTCGTTTTTTTTGCTGTTTTTTCGGTTAAAAAAGCAGATTAAAACAAAACGTGCTGTTTTTTCTAAAATAATCATTTTAAAAACATTTTTTTGGTCGTTGAAATCCCTTTTAAAAAAGAACAATATTAATTAAAAAATTAACAATTTTGTCGTTTTTATTTCTGTTTTACCTTAAAACGCAGATTAAACTCAAAACGTGCTGTTTTTTCTAAAATAATCATTTTCAAAACATTTTTTTGTTTAAAAACGTTTTAAATAGAAGCCATATTTAAAAAAAACGAATAATAAAAAATTTCATCGTTTTTTTGCTGTTTTCGCCCTTAAACGCGAATTTAAAAACTCAAAACGTGCTGTTTTGCTAAAAAAATCATTTTCAAGCATTTTTTGATCGTTGAAATCGTTCCAAAAAAGAAGCAATATTAATAAAAACGGGAAAAATATAAAAATTTGTCGTTTTATGCCGTTTCCCTTAAAACGCAGAAATTAAAACGAGCTGTTTTGCTTTAAAATCTTTTAAAAACCCTTTTAGATCGTTGTCGTTTAAAAAAAAACGGGATTTAAAAAAAAGGTAATAAAAAATTTTGTTTTTTATGCTATTTAAAAGGGGGAAAACGCGAAATTTAAAATAAAAAAAAGGGGTTTTTCTAAAAAAATCATTTTTTAAAAAAGTGTTTTAAATCGTTCAAATGGCAATATTAATAAAAAAGAATAATAAAAAATTTCCCTCGTTTTTTTGCTGTTTTTTCGCGTTAAAAAAAGCAGATTAAAACTCAAAACGTGCTGTTTTGCTTTTAAAAAAATCATTTTTAATATTTTAGATCCCTTGAAAATTTGTTCAAATAGAGGGAATAATTTAAAAAAAAAAAAAAGGGTTTTTTGTAAAATAGGTTTACGATCGAGATGTTTACGTGAAAAACGTTTTATTGGGGGTGATAAAAAGTTTGTTTTTTTAAACTTTGTAACACTTCATTTGCTTTTTAAATTTTTTTTTTCCCGTTAAACATTAAACAAAAAACCAACCGCACGTAAAATTTTCTCCATTCTTTTTGTATGCCCCCAGAGGGGGAGAGAGGAAGATCGGTCAACCAACCCCGAACGCTAGCCAGCCTCCGCTCGGGGGATTCCGCGGGTCAAGTTTCACGGGAAAGACTGGCAGCGCTCGAGATGAGACGGGGGATCGGTTTGTCTCTCTCGATCGAGAGGGGGGGATACCTGCGATCGGCCCGAGAGGCCCGGACCAGTTTTTAAAAGTCACCCCTAAAAAAGATTTTAAAAAGTTATCCCCTCAAAAAAGAATAATAAAAAAATCGTCGTTTTATGCTGTTTTCGCGTTAAAACGCAGATTTAAAAAATTTTAAAACGTGTTGTTTTTCTAAAATAATCTCTTTCAAGCCCTTTTTTAAAACCCTTGAAACCCTTCCCAAAAAGAAGCAATATTAATAAAAAAAGAATAATAAAAATTCGTCGTTTTTATGCTTTTTTTTACGCGTTAAACGCAGATTAAAACTCAAGACTTTGGGGTTTTGCTAAAAAAACATTTTCAAAACATTTTAGATCGTTGAAATCGTTCAAATAGAAGCAATTTTTAATAAAAAAGAATAATTAAAATTTTCATCGTTTTTTTGCTTTTTTTTACCCTTAAAAAGCAGATTAAAAACTCAAGACGTGGTGTTTTGCTAAAAATCATTTTCAAGCATTTTTTGATCGCTGGGAAAACGTGCAAATGGGGACAATTTAAAAAAAACGAATAATAAAAAATTTTTTCGTTTTTTTGCTGTTTTACCCTTAAAACGCAGATTTGGGGGCAAAAAGGGTTTTTTGCTAAAAAAACATTTTAAAGCATTTTTTGATCTTTGAAATCGTTCAAATAGAAAATATTAATAAAAAAAGACTAAAAAAAATTTTTCTTTTTGCTTGTTTTCGCTCAAAACCCCAGATTTAAGCTCAAAAAAGTCTGTTTTGCCAAAATAAAACATTTTCAAGCATTTTTTGATCCTTTGGAAAAAGTTTTAAATAAAAAACGAAAATTTAAAAAAAACGAATTAAAAAAAAATTTTGTTTTTTATACTATTTTTTCCTTAAAACGCAGATTAAAACTCAAAAAGGCTTTTTCTAAAAAAAATCATTTTAAAAGCATTTTAGATCTTTGAAATCTTCAAATGAAACAATTTAATAAAAAGAATAATAAAAAAAATTTTTCCTTTTTTTGCTGTTTTACCGGTTAAAACCCAGATTAAAAACTCAAAAACTGCTGTTTTGGGTAAAATAATCATTTTCAATCATTTTAGATCCTTGAAATCGTTCAAATAGAGGGAATAATTTAAAAAAAAAGGTTTGTTTTTTTAAAATTGGGTTTTTCGGTCAGAGATTTTTACGTATTTAAAGTCTTTGGTTAATTTATATAAGTTTTGTTTTGTTGAATTTTTTGAACACTTCCTTGCATTTCACATTTTGTTTTTTCTGTTAAAAAATTCCAAAACTTAACCGTTAAGGGGGAATTTTTCCCCTTCTTTTTTACCCCCTAGAGGGAGAGAGGGCGGGAAAATCGGGCCAACTCAATCCCCCCGCTATCCCCGCCCCCCGCTCGTAAAAAAATTTCCCGGGGGCAAGTTTCCCCGGAATGACTGGCAGCCTTGAATAAGGGCAAAATCGGGCCTCTCTCTCTCGATTAAAAGAGAGGGGGATACCTGCAAACGGCCCCAAAAAGGGGCCCCCGTGGCCGGTTTTTGGTTCACCCGCTAAAAAGATTTTAAAGGGGTTATCTCTCAAAACGAAAAGGGAAAAAAAATCATCTTTTTATCTGTTTTTCCGGGTTAAAAACGCAGATTTAAAAAATCAAAACCAAATTTTTTTGCCCAAAAAAAATCTCTTTCAAGCATTTTAAATCCCCTTTGGGAAAACTTTCAAATAGGGAAAAAATAATTTAAAAAAAACAAAAATAATAAAAAAAATTTTATTTTTTTATGTTTTACGCGTTAAAACGCAGATTAAAACTCAAAAACGGGGAATTTTTTGCTAAAAAAAACATTTTCAAACATTTTAATCTTTTTAAAACGTTCAAATAGGGAAAAAATTTAAAAAAAAAAACGAATAATTAAAATTTCATCTTTTTTTTTTTCCCCCCTTAAAAAACAGATTAAAAAACTCAAAAACGTGGTTTTTGCAAAAAGTATTTTTAAAAACATTTTTAGATCCCTTTGAAAACCCTTTTAAATAAAAACAATAAAAATTTAAAAAAACGAATAAAAAATTTTTTTCTTTTTATGGTTTTTCCGGGTTTAAAAAGCAGATTTAAGCTCAAAACAGGCTGTTTTTCAAAAAAAACATTTTAAAGCATTTTAGATCTTTGAAAAATCTTCAAATAGAAAAAAAAATTAATAAAAAAAGGACTAATAAAAATTTTTTCGTTTTTTTTTTTACCTCAAAAAAACCCCGATTTAAACTCAAAAAATTATTTTTCAAAATAAAACTTTTTAAAAATTTTAGATCTTGGGAAAACTTCAAATGGGAAACAATATTAATAAAAAAAAAATAAAAATTCTCTTTTTATACCGGGATTACGCTTAAAAAGCAGATTAAAACTCAAAACTTTCTGTTTTTCTAAAATAATCATTTTCAAAACATTTTGATCCCTTGAAATCTTTAAATAGAAACAATATTAATAAAAAAAAAATAATAAAAAATTTAAAAATTTTAAAACTGTTTTACCTTAAAACCTAAGATTAAAACAAAAGGTCTGTTTTAAAATAAACATTTTTAAACGAAGATTGTTAAAAATTTTTTCGAAACCGGAAAAAAATTTTAAAAAAAAACAGGTAATAAAAATTTTATTATTTTTTTTTCTGTTTTTCTTGTTAAAACGCAGATTAAAGCTCAAAGGAAATTTTTCTTTTTTACCAAAAAAAATCATTTTCAAAAAACATTTTTTGATCCGGGGAAAAACTTTTAAATAAAGAATAATTTAAAAAAAACGAAGGGAAAAAAAATTTCTCCTTTTTATGCTGTTTAAATTGGGTTTAAAAAGCAGATTTAAACTCAAAACTGCTGTTTTGCCAAAAAAAACCCTTTTTTAAGCATTTTTGATCTTTGAAATCTTCAAATAGAGGCAATATTAATAAAAAAGAATAATAAAAAATTTTGTGTTTTTATTGTTTTTTCCTTAAAACGCAGATTTAAGCTCAAAACGTGTTGTTTTGCTAAAA
This sequence comes from Dalotia coriaria, assembly GCF_025399875.1. Lineage (NCBI taxonomy): Eukaryota > Metazoa > Arthropoda > Insecta > Coleoptera > Staphylinidae > Dalotia > Dalotia coriaria. Next base: position 13,586 of record NW_027045860.1, read on the forward strand.
TAATCTCTTTCAAGCATTTTTAAATCCCTTGAAAACGTTCAAATGAAAAATATTTAAAAAAAACGAAAAATAAAAAAATCGTCGTTTTATGCTGTTTTACGCGTTAAAACCGTTAAAACTCAAAACGTGCTGTTTTGCTAAAATAATCATTTTAAAATTTTGCTCGTTTAAATCGTTAAATAGAACAATATTAATAAAAAGAAAAATAAAAAGGTTTTATGCTGTTTTACGCGTTAAAACCAGATTTAAGCTCAAAACGGGCTGTTTTGCTAAAAAAAACATTTTTAACAATTTAGATCTTGAAATCGTTCAAATGACCAATATTAATAAAAAAGAATAAAAAAAATTTCGTTGGTTTTATGCTGTTTTTCCCTTAAAACGCAGATTAAAACTCAAAACTCGTTTTGCTAAAAAAAACATTTTCAAGCATTTTTTGATCTTGAAATCCCTTCCCAAAAAGAAGCAATATTTAAAAATGAAAATAAAAAGGGCGTTTTTTTGCTGTTTTACGCGTTAAAAAGCAGATTTAAACTCAAAACGTGCTGTTTTTCTAAAATAAAATTTTCAAGCATTTTAGATCGTTGACATCCTCCCAAAAAGGGCAATATTAATAAAAAAAAAATTTAAAAAAAATTTGTCGCTTTTATGCTTTTACGCGTTAAAACGCAGATTAAAACTCAAAACGTCTGTTTTTCTAAAATAATCATTTTTAAACATTTTAGATCTTGAAATCGTTTCAAATGAAGCAATATTAATAAAAAAAAATAAAAAAATTCGTCTTTTATGCTGTTTTACCCTTAAACGCAGATTAAAACTCAAAACTTGCTGATTTGCTAAAACAATCATTTTTTTAAGCATTTTAGATCGTTGAAATCGTTAAATAGAAGCAATATTAATAAAAACGAAACATAAAATTTCGTCGTTTTTAGCTGTTTTTTTCGCGTTAAAACGCAGATTTAAGCTCAAAACGTGTTGTTTTGCTAAAAAAATTTTCTTTAACATTTTAAATCTTTTAAATCGTTCAAATAGAAGCAATTTAATAAAAAAGAATAAAAAAATTTCGTCGTTTTTTTTGCTGTTTACATTAAAACGCAGATTAAAGCTCAAAACGTGCTGTTTTGCTAAAAAAAAACATTTTTAAGCATTTTTAGATTGTTAAAATCTTTTTAAATAGAAACAATATTAATAAAAAACGGATAATAAAAATTTTGTCGTTTTATGCTGTTTTACGCGTTAAAAAGCAGATTAAATAAGACTTGCTGATTTGCTAAAACAATCATTTTCAAACTTTTTTGATCGTTGAAATCGTTCAAAAAAAAAAATATTTAAAAAAAAGAATTAAAAAAAACGTCGTTTTTATGCTGTTTTACGCGTTAAAACGCAGATTTAAGCTCAAAACGTGTTGTTTCGCTAAAATAATCTCTTTAAACATTTTTAAAACGTTGAAATCTTCAAATAGAACTATTAAAAAAAACGAATAATAAAAATTTCGTCGTTTTTTTTGCTGTTTTACGCGTTAAAACGCAGATTAAACTCAAAACGTGCTGTTTTGCTAAAATAATCATTTTCAAATTTTAGATCGCTGAAATGTTCAAATAAACTATTAATAAAAACGAATAATGAAAATTTTGTCGTTTTTTTTGCAGTTTTAGCGTTAAAAGCAGATTTAAGCTCAAAACGTGCTGTTTTGCAAAATAATCATTTTCAAGCATTGTAGATCGTTGAAATCGTTCAAATAGAAGCAATAATAATAAAAACGAATAATAAAAAATTTTTTTCGTTTTTTTGCTGTTTTACGCGTTAAAAAGCAGATTTAAGCTCAAAACGTGCTGTTTTTTCTAAAATAATCATTTTCAAGCATTTTTTGATCCTGAAATCGTTCAAATGGGGAAAATTAATAAAACACGAATAATAAATATTTCGTCGTTTTATGCTGTTTACGCAAAAAAAGCAGATTAAAAATCAAAACGTGCTGTTTAGCTAAAAAAATCATTTTAAAAACATTTTAGATCGTTGAAATCGTTCAAAAGACGCAATATTAATAAAACGAATAAAAAAATTTTTTTTTTTATGCTGTTTTTCGCGTTAAAAAGCAGATTAAACCAAAACGTGCTGTTTTGCTAAAATAATCATTTTCAAACATTGTAGATCGTTTAAATCGTGCAAAAAGAAGCAATATTAATAAAAACGAATAATAAAAATTTCGTCGTTTTTATGCTGTTTTACGCGTTAAAACGCAGATTAAAAGCTCAAAAGTGCGGTTTTGCTAAAATATTTCATTTCAGGCATTTTAGATCGTTGAAATCGTTCAAATAGAAACAATATTATAAAACGAATAATAAAAAATTTCGTCGTTTTTATGCTGTTTACGCGGTAAAACGCAGATTAAAGCTCAAAACGTGCTGTTTTGTTAAAATAATCATTTTCAAGCATTATAGATCGTTGAAATCGTTCAAATAGAACAATATTAATAAAACGAATATTAAAAATTTTGTCGTTTTATGCTGTTTTATGCGTTAAAACGCAGATTTAAGCTCAAAACAGGCTGTTTTGTGAAATAATCATTTTCGCAAATTTTAGATTGTTGAAATCGTTCAAATAGACGCAATATTAATAAAAACGAATTAAAAACTTTTCGTCGTTTTATCTTTTACGCGTTAAAACGCAGATTAAAGCTCAAAAAAACTGTTTTGCTAAAATAATCATTTTCAATCATTTTAGATCGTTGAAATCGTTCAAATAGACGCAATATTAATAAAAATGAATAATAAAAATTTCGTCGTTTTTATGCTGATTTTACGCGTTAAAACGCATATTTAAGCTCAAACGAGTTGTTTTGCTAAAATAATCTTTTCAAACATTTTAAATCGTTGAAATCGTTCAAATAGAAGCAATATAATCAAAAACGAATAATACAAATTTCGTCGTTTTTATGCTGTTTTACGCGTTAAAACGCAGATTAAAGCTCAAAACGTGCTGTTTTGCTAAAATAATCATTTTCAATCATTTTAGATCGTTGAAATCGTTCAAATAGAAGCAGTATTAATAAAAACAAATAATAAAAATTTGTCGTTTTTATGCTGTTATACGCGTTAAAACGCAGATTAAACTCAAAACGTGCTGTTTTGCTTTTAAAAAAATCATTTTCAAGCATTTTAGATCGTTGAAATCGTTAAATAGAACAATATTAATAAAAACGAATAAAATTTTGTCGTTTTTTTTTTTTTCCCCTTAAAAAGCAGATTTAAGCTCTAAACGGGCTGTTTTGCTAAAATAATCATTTTGCAAGCATTTTAGATCTTGAAATCGTTCAAATAGACGCAATATAATAAAAACGAATAATAAAAATTTCGTCGTTTTTATGCTGTTTTACGCGTTAAAACGCTGATTAAAAACTCAAAACGTGCTGTTTTGCTAAAATAAAATCATTTTCAAGCATTTTAGATTGTTAAATCGTTCAAATAGAAGCAATATTAATAAAAAAGGAATAATAAAAATTTCGTCGTTTTTTATGCTGTTTTACGCGTTAAAACGCAGATTGAAGCTCAAACGTGCTGTTTTGCTAAAATAATCATTTTCAATCATTTTAGATCGTTGAAATCGTTCAAATAGGGCAATATTTAAAAAGAATAATAAAAGAATTTCGTCGTTTTTTTGCTGTTTTACGCGTTAAAACGCAGATTTAAGCTCAAAACGTGTTGTTTTGCTAAAATAATCTCTTTCAAGCATTTTAAATCGTTGAAATCGTTTCAAATAGAAGCAATATTAATAAAAACGAATAATAAAAATTTCGTCGTTTTATGCTGTTTTTTCGCGTTAAAACGCAGATTAAACTCAAAAAGTGCTGTTTTGCTAAAATAATCATTTTCAATCATTTTAGATCGTGCAGAAATCGTTTAATTGGCGCAATATTAATATAAACGAATAATGCGGAAACTTTCGTCGTTTTATGCTGTTTTGCGTTAAAACGCAGATTAAAGCACCAAGAGCATTTGCTGTTTTGCTAAAATGATGAGCAAGCATTTTGAATCGTTGAAATCGATTTAAAATAGAAACGGTATTAATAAAAACAAATAATAAAAATTTGTCGTTTTATGCTGTTATAAGCGTTAAAACGCAGATTAAAACTCAAAGCGATGCTGTTTTGCTAAAATAATCATTTTTGCAAAGCATTTTAGATCGTTGAAATCCCCGTTTAAAATAGAAGCAATATTAAGTTCAGGGATGGGGGCGTTGGACGGGGCGGTTAAGCTCTAAACGGGCTGTTTTGCTAAAATGTCATTTTGCAGCATTTTAGATCGTTGAAATCGTTTCAAATAGACGCAGTAATAAAAGCGGGTAATAAAAATTTCGTCACGTTTTTATGCTGTTTTACGCGTTAAAACGCTGATTAAAAGCTCAAAACGTGCTGTTTTTGCTAAAATGATGAACGGCGTTTTAGATTGTTAAAATCACGTTTCAAATAGAAACAATAGTAACAATAAAAACGAATAATAAAAATTTCGTCGTTTTTATGCTGTTTTACGCGTTAAAACGCAGATTGGAAACTCAAAACGTGCTGTTTTGCTAAAATAATCATTTCAATCATTTTTAGATCGTTGCAGAATCCCGTTCAAATAGAGGCAATATTAGAAACGAATAATAAAATTTCGTCGTTTTATGCTGTTTTGCGTTAAACGCAGATTTAAGCTCAAACGTGTTGTTTTGTTAAAATAATCTCTTTCAAGCATTTTAAATCACGTTGGAAATCGTTTAAATGAGAAGCAATATTAATAAAAACGAATAATAAAAATTTCGTCGTTTTTATGCTGTTTTACATGGTTGGCTTATGAGATTAAAGAAACGATGCTGTTTTGCTAAAATAATCATTTTCAATCATTTTAGATCGTTGAATCGTTCAAATAGAAACGTATTAATAAAAACGAATAATAAAATTTTGTCGATTTTTATGCTTTTGACGCGTTAAAACGCAGATTTTAGAAACTCAAAACGTGCTGTTTTGTTATTCAAAATAATCATTTTCAAGCATTTTGAATCGTTGGGAAATCGTTCAAATATAGAAACAATATTAATAAAAACGAATAATAAAAATTCGTCGTTTTATGCCGTTTACGCCCAAAACGCAGATTAAAACTCAAAACGTGCTGTTTTGCTAAAATAATCGTTTTAAAACGTGCATATCGTTGAAATCGTTCAAATAGAACCAATATTAATAAAATACACGAATAATAAAATTTTTGTGTCGTTTTTATGCTGTTTTGCACTTTACGTTAAAAACGCAGAATTTAAGAAACTCAAAACGTGCTGTTTTGCTACAAAATAATAATTTTTCAAGCATTTTAGATCGTTGAAATCGTTCAGAGAAGCAATATTATTAAAAACGAATAATAAAAAATTTATGGTTTTTATGCTGTTTTCCGCGTTAAAACGCAGATTAAACTCAAAACGTGCTGTTTTGCTAAAATAATCATTTCAAGCATTTTAGATGGTTTTGAAATCGTTTTAGAGTAGAGGCAATATTAATAAAAACGAATAATAAAAATTCCTCGTTTTTATGCTGTTTTACGCGTTAAAGGCAGATTAAAACTCAAAACGATGCTGTTTTGCTTTAAAATAATCATTTTTCAATCATTTTAGATCAGCGGGAAACCGTTCAAATGAAACTAATGTAATTAAAACGAATAATAAAAATTCGTCCTAAGTTTTTATGCTGTTTTACACGTTGGAAACTGCAGATTAAAGCTCAAAACGTGCTGTTTTGCTAAAATAATAATTTTCAAACATTTTAGATCGTTGAAATCGTTCAAGAATAGAAGCAATATTAATAAAAACGAATAATAAAAATTTCGTCACGTTTTATGCTGTTTTACTGCCGGTAAAGGCGCCGAGTTAAACCTCAAAACGTGCTGTTTTGCTGCAAATAATCATTTACAAGCATTTTTAGATTGGCAGAATCGGTCAAATAGAAACAATATTAATAAAAACGAATAATAAAATTTCGTCGTTTTTTATGCTGTTTTACGTGATAAAACGCAGATTGAAACTCAAAACTTGATGCTGTTTTGCTAAAATAATCAATTTCGGCGTTTTTGGGTGGTAGAATCGTTCGTTCAGTGAAGCATGTGTAAAAACGAATAATAAAAATTTCGTCGTTTTTATGCTGCTTTTACGCGTTAAAGCGCGTTAAAACTCAAAACGTGCTGTTTTGATAAAATAATCATTTTCAAAATTTTTAGATCGTTTAAAATCGTTCAAAATACGAGGTATAATAATAAGAAGCAGATAGCCAAAATTTCGTCGTTTTATGCTGTTTTACGCGTTAAAACGCAGATTAAAGCTCAAAACGTGCTGTTTTGCTAAAATAATCATTTTTCAATCACATTTTTAGATCGTTGCGAAATCGTTCCAGGAAATAGAGGCAATATTAAAACCGGAATAATATTAAAATTTCAGTCGTTTTTTATGCTGTTTACGCGTTAAACGCAGATTTAAGCTCAAAACACGTATTTGTTTTGCTAAAATAATCTCTTTCAAAAGCATTTTTTAAATCGTTGAAATCGTTCAAATAGAAGCAATATTAATAAAAACGAATAATAAAAATTTCGTCGTTTTATGCTGTTATTTTACGCGTTAAAACGCGAGATTAAAACTCAAAACGTGCTGTTTTTGCTAAAATAATCATTTTTCAATCATTTTTAGATCGTTGAAATCGTTCAAATAGAAGCAATATTAATAAAAACGAATAATAAAAATTTTGTCGATTTTATGCTGTTTTACGCGTTAAAACGCAGATTTAAGCTCAAAACGTGCTGTTTTGTTAAGCCATCCCATTTAAAACATTTTAGATCGTTAAAATCGTTCAAATAGAAACAATATTAATAATAAAAACGGGCCAGCCAAGGTACATGTCGATTTTTATGCTGTTTTTACGCGTTAAAACGCAGATTTAAGCTCAAAACGTGCTGTTTTGTTAAAGAATAATCATTTTAAAAGCATTTTAGATCGTTGAAATCGTTCAAATAGAACCAATATTATTAAAAACGAATAATAAAAATGTTGTGCGTTTTTATGCTGTTTTACGCGTTAAAACATGAATTTAAGCTCAAAACGGGCTGTTTGCTAAAATAATCATTTTCAACATTTTTAGATCCCGTTGAAATCGTTCAAGAATAGAAGCAATATTAATAAAAACGAATAATAAAAATTTCGTCGTTTTATACTGTTTTTACGCGTTAAAACGCGCAGTTATAGCTCAAGACATGCTGTTTGCTAAAAATCATTTTCAAGCATTTTAGATCGTTGAAGTCGTTTTAATTAGAAATATTAATAAAAACGAATGGCCAAGAACGTCGTTTTTATGCTGTTTTACGCGTTAAAACGCAGATTTAAAAGCTCAAAAGTGTTGTTTTGCTAAAATAATCTTTTTCAAGCTTGTGTTTGAAATCGGTGAAATCATTCAAATGGAAGCAATATTAATAAAAACGAATAATAAAAAAAATTCGTGAATTTTATGCTGTTTACGCGTTAAAACGCAGATTAAAGCTCAAAACGTGCTGTTTTGCTAAAATAGTATTTTTCAATCATTTTTAGATCGTTGAAATCGTTCAAATAGAATCAATATTAATAAAACGAAAAATGAGAATTTTTGTCGTTTTTATGCTGTTTACGCATTTGAAACGCAGGGTTTTGGTAAAAGTGCTGATTTGCCTAAAATAATCACTTTCAAGCATTTTGAAATCGTTGAATTCGTTTCAGGTAGAGCAATATTAATAAAAACAGATAATAAAAATTTCGTCGTTTTTTATGCTGTTTCACGCGTTAAAGCGCAGATTTAAGCTCAAAACGTGCTGTTTGCTAAAATAATCATTTTCAAGCATTTTAGATCGTTGAAATCGTTCATATAGAGGCAATAATATTAATAAAAACGAATAATAAAAATTTTGTGTCGTTTTATGCTGTTTTACGCGTTAAACGCAAATTAAAGCTCAAAAACGATGCTGTTTTTGCTAAAATAATAATTTTCAAACATTTTAGATCGTTAGAAATCGTTTAAATAGAAACAATATTAATAAAAACGAATAATAAAAATTTCGTGAACTTTTATGCTGTTTTACGCGTTAAAACGCAGATTAAACTCCAGCCATGCTGTTTTGCTAAAATAATAATCATTTTCAAGCATTTTAGATCGTTGAAATCTGCGTTCAAATAGAGGCAATATTAATAAAAACGAATAATAAAAATTCCTCGTTTTTATGCTGTTTTACGCGTTAAAGGCAGATTAAAGCAAAACGTGCTGTTTTGCTAAAATAATCATTTTCAATCATTTTAGATCTTGAAACCGTTCAAATAGAGAAGCAATATTAATTAAAACGAATAATAAAAATTCGTCGTTTTATGCTGTTTACGCGAATTAAAACGCAGATTAAAACTCAAAACGTGCTGTTTTGCTAAAATAATAATTTTCAAGCATTTTAGATCGTTGAAATTGTTCAAATAGGAGCAATATTAATAAAAACTAATAATAAAAATGTTGTCGTTTTTATGCTGTTTTACGCGTTAAAACGCAGATTTAAGCTCAAAACGTGCTGTTTTGCTAAAATAACCATTTTCAAGCATTTTAGATCGTTGAAATCGTTCAAATAGAGGCAATATTAATAAAAACGAATAATAAAAATTTCGTCGTTTTTATGCTGTTTTACGCGTTAAAACCCAGATTAAAGCTCAAAACGTGCTGTTTTGCTAAAATAATCATTTTCAAGCATTTTAGATCGTAAATCGATCAAATAGAAGCAATATTAATAAAAACGAATAATAAAAAATTCGTCGTTTTTATGCTGTTTTACGCGTTAAAACGCAGATTAAAGCTCAAAACGTGCTGTTTTGCTAAAATAATCATTTTCAAGTGTTGGAATATGCGTCGTTATAACACCGGCAAAATAACAAAATTAATCAGGGCTATCAATACTTTTATTATTGTATAAAGATAAAGTCTTAATGTGTGGTATACAATAGGGTATTATTGTACGAATGAGTCAAAGGTTTGGCTTTAAGTTTTTGCAACGTTTTAAGTTAGTTCGATTAAGAACTTGTAAGAGAGCGGTATTCTTTTCGAGTGCAGCCTAAGTTAAATAAAATATTAAAGCGAAAATTTTTCTAATTATTTAAATACCAATCCATAACTTCTAATAGGTTATGGGCCCGAACATCGCGAAATAAAATAATAGAAAGATTATTGATAATAAAATTAATTTAATTAAATTTAAAAACACTGAAGTGAACTATATAATTTAATAAGTGACGTGCACATTTGTGTTTCGAATAAGTTTTGTTTAAACAGTGATAAAGACAAAATAAACAATGGAAAGAATTAATTTTAAACGAAACATTCAACCCTTTGATGGTGAAAAATATAGTTTTTGGAAAATGCAGATCCGTCAACTTTTTCTCGGATGTGAAAGTGCTTGAAGTGGTTGATTCTCCTAGGCCAACAGAATAAAGAAGTGCCGAAAATGGGACAAGAATGAACGAGTAGCGAAAGATTCTGCGCTTCCGACCATATAATAAATAAAAGCCGAATTAACAAACAATTTTGCTACATTGAAAGATCCATTAAAAATGTCTGTAGCAAAAACAGGAACTTATATATACGCGACGAAGAAAGGAACGCTGGAAGTTATCACCGACAAAGGAGTCAAAAGACAAATCGAAGACGTATTATATGCACCAGATCTACCTTATAATTTATTATCAGTTACAAAATGCAGAAAGCAGGTATGAAAATAATATTTGGTAAAGATGGAGTCGAAGTGTTAAAATCTGGTAAGACTATAATGACTGGTAAGTCAATAAACAATTTAATACCAATTAAATTAACAATAGTTGATGGTAGTAAAGTAAAACAGATTTATAATACTGTAAAAAGTACTTATGAAATATGGCATCAACGTTTGGGCCACATAAGTAAAAATAAATTTTAATAACTTAAAATAAACAGATGATAGATGATTCTAAATTAGTGATACTGTTTTACCAAATGATGACTTATGTGAAGCCTGTATTAAAGGTAAACAAACAAGATTGCCATTCAATAAGTACAAAGACAAAAAGTTCTATAAACAGACCTTTTGTATTTAATTCTGATCTGTGTGGCCCTTCACTCCCCCGCAATTCTAAGTAAAAAATTTTTCTTCATTTATAGTAATAACACATTACTTTTAAACATATTTAAAACTTTAAAAGTCGGTTTTTCGTATTTAAAGATTTTGTGGAAAAAGGTGGGCTCATTTTAAATTTTAAAAAATGGTTAATTTGTATTGTGATAATGGTGGGGGAATACCTATCAAATGAAATGAATTTTTTGTTAAAAAAAGGAATAAGTTATTTTTTGCGGCCCCCACCCCCCAGTTAAATGGCGCCCCGGGAACGAATAAACCGAAAAATTACTGAAAAGCTCGGCCCCAAGTTCTGGTTCCAATTAGATAAAGTTTTTTGGGGGAGATGCAGTTTTGCTCTCATTTTAATAAATAGAACTCCAACTAAAGCATTAAGTAAAAAATAAAACCCATATGAACTTCCCTAAAACCATTGTTAAAGTATTTAAAATTTTTTTGGTCAACGTTTTTTTCATAACAAAACTAGTAAAACTAAATTCATGAAAAGTCATCAAAAGCAATACTTGTGGGGTATGACCAAAAGGGTTTATCAGGTTGGGACGTGGAGCAAAAATACGTCATTGAAGAGACGAAAGAAAAACAAAGTCAAATTTCTTAAACTCAAGGCCCCCGAAGATGTGGGGTAAAATTGTTTTCGACTCAGGTAAAAATAATGACTCAAAAAAATCTGAAGTGATAAATCAGAAAATCTGAATTGGAAATTCAGAAAAACTGAATAGTGGAAATTCAGAAAAACTGAATAGTGGAAATTAAAAAAACTGAATGTGGAAATTCAAAAAACACATCAAGTTGATGACTGTGGTAAAAAAAATCACAGAGGGGGGAAAAATCAAAGGGAATCAGATGTTGGTATAAAAGGGTCGGAAATGATAACATAAACGAAAACAAAAACAATAAAATCTTCAGTTCAAAGAACCTCAAACTGAGCCGCGAAGGGTGGCAATTAAAAAAACAAACATTTTTCTTTAAAAATTTATAATTATGATTATGTATGTGTGCACAATCGATCACTTGAAATTTCCCGACATCATATCAAGATTTTAAAATTAAAACTTGATGGGAAAAATGGAAAAAAGCTGTGAATGAGGAACTACATTCACTTTTAATTTAAAAAAAAATGGACTCTTGTACCGAGACCGAAAATAGAAAATTGGTTTTTTAAATGGGTATTTACTATTAAAAGTAAATTTGAAAATCCTATAAGATACACAGCGCGATTAGTAGCTAGGGTTTCATCAAGAATACTTAATCGATTATAATGTAACTTTTGCACCAGTGCGAAATTGTAGTTTTAATTATTTGTACCGATCTTTAATTTTTTTTATCAAAGGATTTAAAAAACATTCTTAAAAGGTTTGAAGAAAATTTTTATGAAAGGGTTTCCGAGGGGTAAAATGTAATGAAAATTTTGTTTTGAAACAAAAAAGCATTGTATGGTTTGAAACAAAAAGCGCGTTGTTGTTCGAAAATTTGGAAAGTCCAAAAAAATAGGTTTTTAAAAATTTTCCTGTTAAGATGTATTTATATTCGTTTTGGGACATATCTTGAAAAAAATTTATTTTTGTTATATGTAGATGATTTAATGATCTAACAGATTTAAAAACCATCAAAATTTGAAAAAAATATTTTAATGAATCGTTTTAAGATGGTTGATTTGAAGAAAAAAATTATTTTTGGGATTAAGTTTGAAAAATGTAAAATTTTCGTCAGGTGCATACGGGGCAATTTTTAAAAAATTTTATGGTGGTGTGCTTAAAAGCACCACTCGAAGTTAACATAAATTAGAATTTAAAATTTTGCGAAATTATGATCACAGTGTCAGTTCATTGGTTTCTGATGTAGTTTTGGTTTTCTGAAGACTTGGTACATATAAAATTTAAATAGATACCAAATAAAAAACCCAATTTGGAAATGTCTAAAAAAGTGCTAAAAGGTATTTAAAAGGCTCAAAAAAACTAAATTAACATACATCCCAAAAGGGAACTATAATGATATTTTGACGGTTATTAGATCAATTGGGGGGTAGTATTTTTTCAGAAAAAATTTTTTGCCCTCGTAAAAAAAAGGCTATTTGTTCAAACTTTTTTAGCGTTGGAATAAATTTGGTCCAGAAAGCAAAAAAATTTTGCACGGTTGGGACAGAAACTGGTTTTTCTTTGTACGGCTGGAAAAAATTTTTTTTTAAAATCTTGCTTTCTAGTATAAATTTAAAATTCCAAGAAAATTTATTTTAGAAAACAATACGGTTTATTAGTTTGCAATTAAAATTCAAAACGACACAATCGATATAAAATATCATTTCTCCCGGGGCAAATTGAGAAAAAAGTAATAACAGTAAAAAATTTCCAACAGGTCACAATTTTGAAAATTCTAAAAACCTTTTCCAGGGCCCGGGTTTTGGAATTTAGGACTGGAAAAATTAAAATTTAAAAAAAGCAACAAAAACTTAAAGTTAAATTCAAGAAAAAATATTGTAATACTTTTATAAATTGAGTTTTATAACTTTTTGTATAAATTAGAGTGCTGTGACATTCGGTTTTACCTGGGTCTTTCCCAAAGTCAATTACAACAATTATTAATGTTGGGGCACGGTAAGTTCCCCGAACATCAGAAAAAAAATATCAAAATTTATTTTAAATTTTATTTATACATGAAATTTTTTATATTTTGGCAAAATTATATATGTATATTTATAATGTTTTTTTAATCTTGATGGGATTTTGGAATACCCTGATTTAATTTTGAGGGGGGTGTTGGAATATGCGTCTTTTTAACACCGAAAATAACAAAAAAATCGGGTTCCCAAAAACTTTTTTTTTGGAAAAAATAAAGTCTTAATGTTGGGATACAATAGGAGTATTATTGTACAGATGGGGCAAAGGTTTTGGGTTTAAGTTTTTTTTCAATTTTTAAATTAGTTCGATTGAACTTTTTAAGAGACGGGATTCTTTTTTGGTGCAGCCCAAATTAAATAAAATATTAAAAAACGAAAATCATTCAATTATTTAAATACCAATCCATAACTTCAATATCAAGCATTTTTCATCGTTGAAATTTTAAATAGGAATATTAAAAAAAAACGAATAATAAAAAAATTTTTTCGTTTTTTTCTGTTTTACGCGTTAAAAACCCAAAATTTAAAAATCAAAACGTCTGTTTTTTAAAAAAAATTTTTAACATTTTAATCGTTGAAATGTTAAAAGAAAAAATTAATAAAACAATTAAAAAAAATTGTTTTTATTGTTTTCGTTAAAAAATTAAATCAAAAACTTTTTTTTAAAAAATCATTTTTAAACTTTTTTATCGTTGAAAAGTTAAAAGGCAAATTTAAAAAAAACGAAAAAAAAACCTTTTTTTTGCTGTTTTACCCTTAAAAAGATTAAAACTCAAAATGCTGTTTTCTAAAATAATCACTTTCAATCATTTTAGATCCCTTTAAACCGTTCAAATGAAGCTATTTAAAACGAATAATAAAAAAATTTGTCGTTTTTTTGCTGTTTTACGCGTTAAAACGCAGATTAAAGCTCAAAACGTGCTGTTTTTCTAAAATAATAATTTTCAAGCATTTTAGATCGTTGAAATCGTTCAAATAGAAGCAATATTAATAAAAACGAATAATAAAAATTTCGTCGTTTTATGCTGTTTTACGCGATAAAACGCAGATTAAAACTCAAAACGTGCTGTTTTGCTAAAATAATCATTTTCAAGCATTTTAGATTGTTGAAATCGGCCAAATAGAAACAATATTAATAAAAACGAATAATAAAAAATTCGTCGTTTATATGCTGTTTTACGCGATAAAACGCAGATTAAAACTCAAAACGTGCTGTTTTGCTAAAATCATCATTTTAAAACATTTTAGATCGTTGAAATCGTTCAAATAGAAGCAATATTTATAAAAATCGAATAATAAAAATGTTGTCGTTATTATGCTGTTTTACGCGTTAAAACGCAGATTTATGCTCAAAACGTGTTGTTTTGCTAAAATAATCTCTTTCAAGCATTTTAAATCGTTGAAATTCAAATAGAAGCAATATTAATAAAAGACGAAAATAAAATTTCGTCGTTTTACTGCTGTTTTACGCGTTAAAACCCTGATAAAAGCTCAAAACGTGCTGTTTTGCTAAAATAATCATTTTCAAGCATTTTAGATTGTTGAAATCGTTCAAATAGAAGCAATATTATTAAAAACGAATAATAAAAATTTCGTCGTTTTTTATGCTGTTTTATCGTTAAAACGCAGATTAAAGCTCAAAACGTGCTGTTTTGCTAAAATAATCATTTTCAAGCATTTTATATCGTTAAAATCGTTCAAATAGAAGCAATATTAATAAAAACGAATAATAAAAATTTCGTCGTTTTTATGCTGTTTTACGCGTTAAAACGCAGATTAAAGCTCAAAACGTGCTGTTTTGCTAAAATAATCATTTTAAAGCATTTTAGACCGTTGAAATAGTTCAAATAGGAGTTCAATATTAATAAAACGAATAATAAAAATATTGTCGTATGCATGTTGTACGCGTTAAAACTCAGATTTAAGCTCAAAACGTGCTGTTTTGCTAAAATCATCATTTTAAAAGCATTTTAGATCGTTGAAATCGTTCAAATAGAAGCAATATTAATAAAAACGAATAATAAAAATTTCGTCGTTTTATGCTGTTTTACGCGTTAAAACGCAGATTAAGCTCAAAACGTGCTGTTTTGCTAAAATAATCATTTTCAAGCATTTTAGATCGTTGAAATCGTTCAAATAGAAGCAATATTAATAAAAACGAATAATAAAAATTTCGTCGTTTTATGCTGTTTTACGCGTTAAAACGCAGATTAAAGCTCAAAACGTGCTGTTTTGCTAAAATCATCATTTTAAAGCATTTTAGATCGTTGAAATCGTTCAAATAGAAGCAATATTTATAAAAATCGAATAATAAAAATGTTGTCGTTTTTATGCTGTTTTACGCGTTAAAACGCAGATTTATGCTCAAAACGTGTTGTTTTGCTAAAATAATCTCTTTCAAGCATTTTAAATTGTTGAAATCGTTCAAATAGAAGCAATATTAATAAAAAACGAAAATAAAAATTTCGTCGTTTTATGCTGTTTTACGCGTTAAAACCCAGATTAAAGCTCAAAACGTGCTGTTTTGCTAAAATAATCATTTTCAAGCATTTTAGATTGTTGAAATCGTTCAAATAGAAGCAATATTATTAAAAACGAATATATAAAATTTCGTCGTTTTTATGCTGTTTTATGCGTTAAAACGCAGATTAAAGCTCAAAACGTGCTGTTTTGCTAAAATAATCATTTTCAAGCATTTTATATCGTTAAATCGTTCAAATAGAAGCAATATTAATAAAAACGAATAATAAAAATTTCGTCGTTTTTATGCTGTTTTACGCGTTAAAACGCAGATTAAAGCTCAAAACGTGCTGTTTTGCTAAAATAATTATTTTTAAAGCATTTTAGACCGTTGAAATAGTTCAAAAGAGCAATATTAATAAAAACGAATAATAAAAATGTTGTCGTTTTTATGCTGTATTACGCGTTAAAACGCAGATTTAAGCTCAAAACGTGCTGTTTTGCTAAAATAATCATTTTCAAGCATTTTAGATCGTTGAAATTGTTCAAATAGGAGCAATATTAATAAAAACTAATAATAGAAATTTGTCGTTTTATGCTGTTTTTACGCGTTAAAACGCAGATTTAAACTCAAAACGTGCTGTTTTGCTAAAATAACCATTTTCAAGCATTTTTAGATCGTTGAAATCGTTCAAATAGAGCATGTTAATAAAAACGAATAATAAAAATTTCGTCGTTTTATGCTGTTTTACGCGTTAAAACCAGATTAAAAGCTCAAACGTGCTGTTTTGCTAAAATAATCATTTTCAAGCATTTTAGATCGTGAAATCGATCAAATAGAAGCAATATTAATAAAACGAATAATAAAAATTCGTCGTTTTATGCTGTTTACGCGTTAAAACGCAGATTAAAGCTCAAAACGTGCTGTTTTGCTAAAATAATCATTTTCAAGCATTTTACATCGTTGAAATCGTTCAAATAGAGGCAATATTAGAAAAAACGAATAATAAAATTTTGTCGTTTTATGCTGTTTTTAGCGTTAAAACGCAAATTAAAGCTCAAAACGTGCTGTTTTGCTAAAATAATAATTTTCAAGCATTTTAGATCGTTGAAATCGTTCAAATAGAAGCAATATTAATAAAACGAATAATAAAAATTTCGTCGTTTTTATGCTGTTTTACGCGTTAAAACGCAGATTAAAGCTCAAAACGTGCTGTTTTGCTAAAATAATCATTTTCAAGCATTTTAGATCGTTGAAATCGTTCAAATAGAAGCAATATTAATAAAAACGAATAATAAAATTTCGTCGTTTTTATGCTGTTTTACGCGTTAAAACGCAGATTAAAGCTCAAAACGTGCTGTTTTGCTAAAATAATCACTTTCAATCATTTTAGATCCTTGAAACCGTTCAAATAGAAGCAATATTAATTAAAACGAATAATAAAAATTCGTCGTTTTATGCTGTTTTACGCGTTAAAACGCAGATTAAAGCTCAAAACGTGTTGTTTTGCTAAAATAATAATTTTCAAGCATTTTAGATCGTTGAAATCGTTCAAATAGAAGCAATATTAATAAAAATCGAATAATAAAAATTTCGTCGTTTTTATGCTGTTTTACGCGATAAAACGCAGATTAAAACTCAAAACGTGCTGTTTTGCTAAAATAATCATTTTCAAGCATTTTATATCGTTAAAATCGTTCAAATACAGCTAATATTAATAAAAACGAATAATAAAATTTCGTCGTTTTTATGCTGTTTTACGCGTTAAAACGCAGATTAAAGCTCAAAACGTGCTGTTTTGCTAAAATAATCATTTTAAAGCATTTTAGATCGTTGAAATCGTTCAAATAGACAATATTAATAAAAATGAATAATAAAAATGTTGTCGTTTTTATGCTGTTGTACGCGTTAAAACTCAGATTTAAGCTCAAAACGTGCTGTTTGCTAAAATCATCATTTTAAAGCATTTTAGATCGTTGAAATCGTTCAAATAGAAGCAATATTAATAAAAACGAATAATAAAATTTCGTCGTTTTTATGCTGTTTACGCGTTAAAACGCAGACTAAGTTCAAAACGTGCTGTTTTGCTAAAATAATCATTTTAAAGCATTATAGATCGTTGAAATCGTTCAAATAGGAGAAATATTAATCAAAAACGAATAATGAAATTGTTGTCGTTTTATGCTGTTGTACGCGTTAAAACGCAGATTTAAGCTCAAAACGTGCTGTTTTGCAAAATAATCATTTTCAAGCATTTTAGATCGTTGAAATCGATCAAATAGAAGCAATATTAATAAAACACGAATAATAAAAATCGTCGTTTTAATGCTGTTTTACGCGTTAAAACGCAGATTAAAACTCAAAACGTGCTGTTTTGCTAAAATAATCATTTTAAAGCATTTTAGATCGTTGAAATCGTTCAATAGAAGCAATATTAATAAAAACGAATAATAAAATTTCGCCGTTCTTATGCTGTTTTACGCGTTAAAACGCATATAATATAAATATACTGTTATAAACGTAAACGTAATATAAAACGACGATTTTTTATTATTCGTTTTTATTAATATTGCTTCTATTGATCGATTTCAACGATCTAAAATGCTTGAAATGATTATTTTAAAACAGCACGTTTTGGCTTAAATGCGTTTTAACGCGTAAACAGCACAAAACGTAAAATTTTATTATTCGTTTTTATTAATATTGCTTCTATTTGAACGATTTCAACGATATAAAATGCTTGAAAAGATTATTTAAGCAAAACAGCACGTTTTTAGCTTTAATCTGCGTTTAACGCGTAAAACAGCACAAAACAACAAAATTTTTATTTTCGTTTTTATTAATATTGCTTCTATTTGAACGATTTCAACGATATAAAATGCTTGAAAATGATTATTTTAACAGTACAGCACGTTTTGAGCTTTAATCTGCGTTTTAACGCGTAAAACAGCATAAAAACGACGAAATTTTATTATTCGTTTTATTAATATTTCTCTATTTGCACGATTTCAACGATCTAAAATGTTTGATAATTATTATTTCAGCAAACAGCACGTTTTGAGCTTAAATACGCGTTTTAACGCGTAAAAACAGCATAAAACGACAAAATTTTTATTATTCGTTTTTTAATAATATTGCTCAATTTGGAACGATTTCCAACGATCTAAAATGGGCAAGCTTGAAAATGATTATTTTAGCGAGACAGCACGTTTTGAGCTAAAAATCTGCGTTTTAACGCGCAAAACAGCATAAAACGACAAAATTTTTATTATTTGTTTTTATTAATATTGCTTCTATTTGAACAATTTCAACGATCCAAATGCTTCGCCGACACGGCCACGTATATCGCTGCCGGTCCTAAGCCCGTAAAGGAGGAAGGTTCCAGGGCCTGGCTAGCAACCAACCTTGGGTAAAAATAAGTTCAAACGCTCACGGACCCAGTGCATTGCCCTCGAAAAGACAGATACAACGTTGACGACCCAAGCGAAGAAAACGGACAAGAATAACATTGAGGTTAGGAACAAGCGAAAAACGTGGAAAAGTATTGAGAATTTCTACATGGAACATCACTTCAATCAACAAACGAGACCAAGAAATAGAGAAAGAACTGGAGAGAAAGGAAAATAGATATCTGCTGCATCCAAGAGATTCATATAAAAAGGCAAGGACAACAAGTGTTAGGAGAATACCTGCTGGCGTATAGCGGTGTGATGAGAAACCAGAGCCAAGGAAGGCGTGGGAATACTCATACATAAGACACTCGTAAACCAAATAATTGAATTTAAATATGTTTCAAGCAAGAATCGTTGCAGCTGAAATTGATGATCAATAATCGTACTAGTAAGTAAGATAATCAGCGTATATAGCCCAGAGGAAACCAACTTCAGAGTATCAGGGAAGAATTCTACAAAGACCTGCAAGAAGTACTAGATGAAATAATTCGACAATGAACCAACGATGATATTAGGCGACCCTCAATGCCCGAATCGGAAACATAATAATACCTGAACAAAACAGAGGTTCAACGAGGATACTTTGAATGAAACGGATAACCAAGCAATTGACCCCCTGCACTACCAACGAAATGCGCATAAATACATACCTAAACCACAAACCACAATACAAATATACATTCCATAAATACCAGGCAGCATCAATCAATAATAGATTATGTAATCAATTAATAGGAAGATACCTCCGTCGCAAATTATAGATGTAAGAGCACTCACATCAGCCGACATCGGAAGCGACCACCACCTAATTTTATGCAAGTGGAAGATAAATAATATAGGCAGAAGAAAACAGTTGCGTAACAATTACCACAACAAAACCAAAAGTGGAACTACTCCAAGATAACTCCATTAGAGACCTATACCAAGGAAGACTCGCTCAAAAATCACTAACAACAGAACAACACAAGAGAGGACAACGTCGAAGAGTGCTGGGATAAAATAAAACAAATATACTAGAATCGTCCAAAGACGCCTTAGGCGAAAGAAGAACTCACAAAAGGAACCACTTCTGTAAGAAAACACCATGGTTTACGGAAGAAGTTAAAATCAAGTGACGAAAAAAAGAAAACCTTCTTGGAGTATAGATCACTTCATGACAGCACAAACATACCGTAAGTAATAAAAGGATCAGGGATGAAACAAAACAAACTAGTTCATCTGGTTAAGAACAGCTATTGGGAATCATTTCAAAGCAAAATGGAAAACGACTTTTGCGCTGCAGGATTGAGACTACACAGACAAGCACAACAAATAACGGTTTGCACCGGCTGAAGGATACCACTGAAACCTTCGTCGCCTGCGAATCCTAGCCAACAAAATATCTGGAACGAACAACACTAGCGGAAGAACAACAAGGTTTGCGCGGGAGATCCTGTAACGATGCCATATTTGTCATAAGACAAATAAAAGAAAAGGCCTTTAGAATTCAACAGACCTGCCTTCATGTTTCGTGGACTTTGAAAAGGCTTTTGATAGGGTAAGATTGCATGATGCCCGGCCAACCGCTGGCACCAAAGACAAATACAAATAAATATAAGACAAGGGACAGGTTGAGTCCTCTACTGTTTAATATAGTGATGGACGAAATGATCGCCAGAGCAAAACCAAGAGGTTACCGAATGTCACAAGATGAACTTGTAAATAATATAGTTTTGCCGACGACGCAACATTGATATCCAGCAACGAAGATGACCTGTAGAGGATGCGCGTTTGAACTAAAATAAAAGTGGCGAAACGATTCAACATGAAAATATCGCAAAAGAAGACCAATGTGATGTTAATTCGTAATTCAGAGCCAACTAGGTGCAAACTGGAACCTCGAAGGCCAAATCATAGCGCAAATATCCCTACTTTACTTATCTCGGCGTTGTTTATCTGCAGCCACGGACCCCTTTGAGGAATTGCAAGCACAGGTCGCCCGGCAAACCAAATAGCTGGATGCTTAAAAACTCTATCTTACGTAACAAGCATGTATCAAAGCAGGCTAAAGCCAGGATCTACAGCGTTATTCGCCCTATCATAACATACGCAGCAGAAACACGACCAGACACGAGCCGAACTAAAACCCAATGCAAACGGCGGAAATGCGAATACTAAGATGGGTAGACGGCAAAAGGCTTCAAGTTCGAGTTCGAAACGAAGCATATGGGCGACAGCGTGCATGGTTCCAGACATCAACAAATGGTACAGGATAGAAGAGAAGAGTGGAATCACACATAAGTCGAATGGACCGAACTAGAGTCGTCAGGATAGCCAGAGACAGACTCAATAGGCAGAAGATCCCTGGCCGACCGAGGAAGAGGTGGTCGTGATGTGGTGACGCACTGAAGTTAAACAGGCAAAAGTGCCTAACAAAGAAGAAAAGAAGAAGAAGAAGAAAATGCTTTAAATGATTATTTCAGCAAAACAGCACGTTTTGAGTTTATCTCTGCGTTTTAACGCGTAAAATGCTATAAAACTACGAAATTATTATTATTCGTTTTTATTAATATTGCTTCTATTTGGAACGATTTCAACGATTCAAAATGCTTTAAAATGATTATTTTAGCAAAACATCACGTTTGAGTTTTAATCTGCGTTTTAACGCGTAAAACAGCATAAAACGTGACGAAATTTTTATTATTCGTTTTTATTAATATTGCTTCCATTTGAACGATTTCTAACGATCTAAAATGCTTGAAAATGATTATTTAGCAAAAACAGCACGTTTGAGCTTAAATCTGCGTTTTAACGCGTAAACGCACATAAAAAACGACGAAATTTTTATTATCGGTTTTTTATTACTGTTTCTACTTGGAACGATTTCAACGATTTAAAATGCTTTTAAAATGGTCATTTCAGCAAAAACAGCACGTTTAGAGCTTTAATCTGCGTTTTTAGGCGCGTAAAAACAGCATAAAACGACGAATTTTATTATTCGTTTTATTAATATTGCCCAATTAGAACGATTTCAACGATATAAAATGCTTTAAAATGATTATTTTAGCGTAAAACAGCATGTTTTGAGTTTTAATCTGCGTTTTAACGCAAAACAGCATAAAACGACGAAACTTTTATTATTCGTTTTTATTAATATTGCTTCTATTTGAAAGATTTCAACGTTCTAAAATGCTTTAAGATGATTATTTTAGCAAAACAGCACGTTTTGAGCTTTAATCTGCGTTTGAACGCGTAAAACAGCATAAAACGACGATTTTTATTATTTGTTTTACGTTATTGTTTCTATTTGATCGATTTCAACGATCTAAAATGCTTGAAAATGATTATTTTAGCAAAACAGCACGTTTTGAGTTTAATCTGCGTTTTAACGCGTAAAACAGCACAAAAACGACAACATTTTTTTAATTCGTTTTTATTAATATTGCCTCTAATTGAACGATTTCAACGATCTAAAAATGTTGAAAATGATTATTTTAGCAAAACAGCACGTTTTGAGTTTAAATCTGCGTTTCAACAAGTAAAACAGCATGTAAAAACGACAAATATTTTTATTATTCGTTTTTATTAATATTGCTTCTATTTTAACGATTTCAACGATCTAAAATGCTTTAAAATGATTATTTGAGCAAAACAGCACGTTTGAGCTAAATCTGCGTTTTAACGCAAAACAGCAATAAAAAACGACAACATTTTTTAATTCGCTTTATTAATATTGCCTCTATTTAAACGATTTCAACGATCTAAAAGGTTTGAAAAATGATTATTTTAGCAAAACAGCACGTTTTGAGCTTAAATCTGCGTTTAACGCGTAAAACAGCATAAAAACGACGGAAAATTTTTATTACTCCGTTTTATTAATATTGCCTCTATTAAACGATTTCAACGATCTAAAAAGGCTTGAAAATGATTATTTTAGCAAAACAGCACATTTTGAGCTTAAATCTGCGTTTTAACGCGTAAAACAGCATAAAACGACAACATTTTTATTATTCGTTTTTTTATTATTGCTCCTATTCGAACGATTTCAACGATTCAAAAATGCTTTAAAATGATTATTTGAGCAAAACAGCACGTTTTGAGTTTAAATCTGCGTTTTAACGCGTAAAACAGCACAAAAAACGACAAAATTTTTATTCTTCGTTTTTTATTAATATTGCTTCTATTTGAACGATTTCAACGATCTAGAATGTTTAAAATGATTATTTTAGCAAAAACAGCACGTTTTGAAATTTACCTGCGTTTTAACGCGTAAATCAGCATAAAACGATGAATTTTTTATTATTCGTTTTTATTAATATTGTTCTATTTGAACGATTTCAACGATATAAAATGCTGAAAAAGATTATTTTAGCAAACAGCACGCCTTGAGCTTTACCATGATTTAGTTAATAAACAAAACGCGCTGTTTTGTTAAAATCATCATTTAAAGAGCCAAGAAATCGTTCAACAGAAGCAATAATAATAAACGACAAAATTTTGTCGTTTTACCGCCTACGCGCCAAAAACGATCAAAGCTCAAAACGTGCTGCTTGTTAAAAATAACGTTTTGTGTTATTTATCGTTAAATCGTTCAAAGAAATACAATCAAAAACGAATAATAAATGTTTTTGCTGTTAAATACGCTGCAAAACGCGATTTAGCCAAAACGTGCCGTTTGTTGTGTCATTTCGCGATATCGTTGAAATGTTCGTCAGGAAGCAATATGCCGTAACGAATAATAAATGTCGCTGTTGAAGCATGCGTTGCGCAGACAAAACGTGTTGTTTTGTGTCAATATTTTCAAGCAGCTTAGATCGTTGAAATGAATAAGCAATATTGGCCAATAAAAAATCGGTCAGTTTAATGCCGTTTTGCCGCGTTAAAAACGTAGAGTAAAGTTCGTAACGTGGTGTTTGCTAAAATAATCATTTTAAAGAATTTTAGAGTCAGTTGAAATCAGCCCAAATAGAAGCAATATAATAAAGACGCAATAACAAAAATTTCGCCGCTTTTTGCTATTTTACGCAAGTTAAAACGCATATAATATAAATATATAAAACGTAAACGTAATATAAAAACGACGAACTTTATTATTCGTTTTTATTAATATTGCTTCTATTTGAAACGATTTTAACGATCTACAATGCTCGAAAATGATTATTTTAGCAAAAACAGCACGTTTTGAGCTTAAATCTGCGTTTTAACGCGCGTAAAACAGCACAAAACAACAAAATTTTTATTCTTTCGTTTTTATTAATATTGCTTCTATTTGAACGATTTCAACGACCTTAAACGCTTTAAAATGATTATTATTTTAGCAAAACAGCACGTTTTGAACTTTTACTCTGCGTTTAACGCGTAAAACAGCATAAAACGATGAATTTTTATTATTCGTTTTTATTAATATTGTTCTATTTGAACGAGGATTTCCAACGATATATAAAATGCTTGAAAAAGATTATTTTAGCAAAACAGCACGTTTTGAGCTTTTTAAACCGTTTTTAACGCGTAAAACGGGATAAAAACGACGAAATTTTTTTTATTCGTTTTTTTTTAAAATTTTCTTCTATTTGAACGATTTCAACGATATAAAAAAGCTTGAAAAAGATTATTTTAACAAAAAAAGCACGTTTTTAGTTTTTAAACTGCGTTTTAAGCGCGTAAAAAAAGCATAAAACGACAAATTTTTTTTTCGGGTTTTTTTTAATATTTCTTTTATTTGGGACGATTTCAACGGGTCTAAAAAGCTTGATAAATTATTTTAGCAAAACAGCACGTTTTGAGGGTTAAATACGCGTTTTAACGCGTAAAAACAATTAAAAACGGCAAAATTTGTATTATTCGTTTTTATTAAAATTTTCTTCAATTTGAACAAATTTTAACGATCTAAAATGTTTTAAAAATTATTTTAGCAAAACAGCCCCGTTTTGGGGTTTTTAAACTGCGTTTTAACCCCAAAACAGCATAAAAAAGACGAATTTTTTTTTTATTGGTTTTTTTTTAATATTGCCTCTATTTGAACGTTTCCCAAAGATCAAAAATGCTTGGGAAAAAGATTATTTTTGGGAAAAAAACACGTTTTGAGGGTGTAACTGGTTTTTACGCGTAAAACAGCATAAAAAAGACGAAATTTTTTTAAATTTGTTTTTTTTTAATTTGCTTCTATTTGGGAAAGGAAATTTAACGTCTAAAAAGCTTGAAAATGATTATCTTGGGAAGACAGCACGTTTTTAGCTAAACTCTGCGTTTTAACGCGTAAAAAAAGCATAAAAAAGATGAATTTTTATTATTCGTTTTTTTTAATATTTCTTCATTTGGGAAAGTTTTAACGATCTTTCAAATTTCTCGAAAAGGGGTTATTTGAGCAAAAAAAGCACGTTTTTAGCTTAAATCTGCGTTTTTTAAAGCGTAAAAAAAACCCAAAAAAACAAAATTTAATTTTTGTTTTTTTAATATTGCTTCTATTTGATCATTTCAAAAAACCAAAATGCTTGAAAAATTATTTTGGGGAAAAAAGCACGTTTTGAGCTTTTTAAACTGCGTTTTTTAAAGCGTAAAACAATAAAAACGACGAAATTTTTATTATTCGTTTTATTTAAAATTGCCCTAATTGAACGATTTCCCCGATCTAAAATGCTTGAAAAATGTTATTTTAGCAAAAAACCCGCACGTTTTTGGGGTTTAAATCTGCGTTTCAACGCGTAAAAAAAGCATAAAACGACAACATTTTTTTTTATTCGTTTTTTTTTAAAATTTTCTTCTATTTTAACGATTTCAACGATCTAAAATGCTTTAAAATGATTATTTGAGCAAAACAGCACGTTTGGAACTTTACTCTGCGTTTTAACGTAAAACGCTGCAAAACGATGATTTTTATTATTGCGTTTTTGCCAATATTTGCTCTATTTGAACGATTTCAACGATATAAAATGCTTGAAAAAAGATTATTTTAGCAGCAAAACAGCACGTTTTGAGCTTTTGTCTGCGTTTTAACGCTAAAACGGCATAAAACGACGAAATTTTTATTCGTTTTTATTAATATTGCTTCTATTTGAACGATTTCAACGATATAAAATGCTTGAAATGATTATTTTAACAAAACAGCACGTTTTGAGCTTTAATCTGCGTTTAACGCGCGTAGTAGCATAAAAACGACGAAATTCTTATTATTCGTTTTTTATTAACAATATTTTAGCCTTCTATTTTGCACGATTTCAACGATCTAAAATGCTTGATAATTATTATTTTAGCAAAACGGCACGTTTTGAGCTTAAATGGGTTTTAGCGCGTAAAACAGCAAAACGACAAAGATTTGTATTATTCGTTTTTTATTAATATTGCTTCAATTTGAACGATTTCAACGATCTAAAATGCTTTAAGAGATTATTTTAGCAAAACAGCACGTTTTGAGCTTTGAAATCTGCGTTTTAACGCGTAAAACAGCATAAAACGACGAATTTTTTATTATTGGTTTTTTATTAATATTGCCTCTATTTAGACGATTTCAGCTTGATAAAATGCTTGAAAATGATTATTTTAGCAAAACAACACGTTTGAGCTGTAATCTGCGTTTCACGCGTAAAACAACATAAAACGGCGAAATTTTATTATTCGTTTTTTATTAATATTGCTTCTATTTGAACAGATTCAACGATCTAAAATGCTTGAAAATGATTATCTTAGCAAGACAGCACGTTTGAGCTAAACTCTGCGTTTTAACGCGTAAAACAGCATAAAAACGATGAATTTTTATTATTCGTTTTTATTAACTTCTTCTATTTGAGCGATTTTAACGATCTGCAATGCTCGAAAATGATTATTTAGGCAAAACAGCACGTTTTGAGCTTAAATCTGCGTTTTAACGCGTAAAACAGTACAAAAACAACAAAATTTTGGTGCTGTTTTTATTAATATTGCTTCTATTTGATCGATTTCAGCGATCTAAAATGCTTGAAAATGATTATTTTAGCAAAACAGCACGTTTTTGAGCTTTAATCTGCGTTTTTTAACGCGTAAAACAGCATAAAACGACGAAATTTTTTATTATTCGTTTTATTAATATTGCCACTCTGGTGAACGGGTTTAACGATCACAAAATGCTTGAAAATGATTATTTTAGCAAAACAGCACGTTTGAGTTTAAATCTGCGTTCAACGCGTAAAACAGCATAAAAACGACAACATTTTTTTATTATTCGTTTTTTATTAATGGTAGCTTCTATTTTAACGATTTCAACGATCTAAAATGCTTTAAAATGATTATTTGAGCAAAACAGCGTTTGGAGCTTAAATCTGCGTTTTAACGCGTAAAACAGCATAAAAACGACAACATTTTATAATTCGTTTTTATTAATATTGCCTCTATTTAAAACGATTTCAACGTGATCTAAAAGGCTTGAAAATGATTATTTTAGCAGCAAAACAGCACGTTTTGAGCTTAAATCTGCGTTTAAACGCGTAAAACAGCATAAAAACGGCAGAAATTTTTATTATTCGTTTTTATTAATATTACCTATTTAAGCGATTTCAACGATCTAAAGGCTTGAAAATGATTATTTTAGCAAAACAGCACATTTTGAGCAAAATCTGCGTTTTAACGCGTAAAACATAAAAACATTAAGCATTTTTTATTATTCGTTTTTTTATTAATATTGCTCCTATTCGAACGATTTCAACGATCTAAAATGCTTTAAAATGATTATTTGAGCGAAACAGCACGTTTGAAGGCTTAAATCTGCGTTTAACGCGTAAACAACACAAAACGACAAAATTTTTATTCTTCGTTTTTATTAATAATGCTTCTATTTGAACTGATTTCAACGATCTACCAGTGCTTTAAATGATTATTTTAGCAAAACAGCGTTTTGAAATTTACTCTGCGTTTTAACGCGTAAATCAGCACATAAAACGATGAATTTTTTGTGTCGTTTTTATTAATATTACTCCCTATTTGAACGATTTCAACGATATAAAATGCTTGAAAAAGATTATTTTAGCAAAAGCAGCGCGTTTTGAGCTTTAATATGATGAGCTTTAATAAGCTCAAAGAACGTGCTGTTTGCTAAAATCATTCATTTTAAAAACATTTTTAGAACGTTGAAATAGATTCAAATAAACAACTATTAAAAACGGATAATAAAGAGCCTGTCGTTTTTATACATTTTACGCGCTAAAACGCAGACTAAGCTTTCAAACGTTAACGTTTTAAATAATAAATTTTCGCTGAATGCGTTAATTCAAAATGAAGAAATGACCAATCAAAACGAATAATAAAAGATGTTGTCGTTGCAATACTGTTAACGCGTTAAAACGCAGATTTCGCTCAAAACATTTATCATTTTCCCAGCGGTCGTTGAAAATCTGGATTGGAAATAAACAATATTATTAAAGGCAATAATAAAATTTGTCGTTTATGCTGTTTACGCGGGTAAACGCGGGTCAAAACGTGCTGTTTTGCTTAAAATAATCATTTTCAACGACTGGGCCGTTGAAATCGTCAAACAATGACAAAAACTAATAATAAAAGATAGATAAGACTGTCTTTGTTTTTACGCACGTTAAAACCTGGAAGTTCAAAACGGTGGTGTTTTGCTAAAATATTCATTTTAAATTAGATCGTTGAAATCGTTCAAATAGAAGCAATTTATATTAAAGACGAATAATAAAAGAACTTCGCGAACACGCTGTTACGTTAAAACCATATAATATAAATATATGAGCGTAAACGTATTATAAAAACGACGAAATTTTTTTATTATTCGTTTTTTTTTATTAATATTGCTTCTATTTGTGAACGATTTTTAACGATCTGCAATGCTCGAGAAAATGATTATTTTGGCAAAACAGCGCGTTTTTTTTTGAGCAAATCTGCGTTTTAGCAGCGTAAAAACAGCACAAAAACGAAAGCAAAATTTTTTATTCTTCGTTTTATTAATATTTGCTTCTATTTGAAAGGAACGATTTCCAACGATCTAGAGATATGCTTTAAAAATGATTATTTTAGCAAAACAGCACGTTTTGAACTTTGCTCTGCGTTTTAGCGCGCGTAAAACAGCATAAAACGATGAATTTACTTTTTATTATTCGTTTTTTATTAATATTTGCTCCTATTTGAACGATTTCAGCGATATAAAATGGCGAAAAGATTATTTTAGCAAAACAGCACGTTTGGCGAGCTTTTAATCTGCGTTTTAACGCGTAAACGGCATAAAACGACGAAATTTTATTATTCGTTTTTTTTGTGTATTTAGCTCTATTTGAACATTTCAACGTATAAAATGCTTGAAAATGATTATTTTAACAAAACGGCACGTTTTGAGGCTTTTAATCTGCGTTTTAACGCGTAGAGCAGCATAAAAACGACGAAATTCTTATTATTCGTTTTTATTAGTATTTTCTTCTATTTGCACATTTCAACGATCTAAAATGCTTGATAATTATTATTTTTAGCAAAACAGCACGTTTTGAGCTTAAATACGCGTTTTTAACGCGTAAAACAGCATAAAAACTGACAAAATTTGTATTATTCGTTTTTTTTTATTAATATTGCTTCAATTTTGAACGATTTCAGCGATCTAAAATGCTTTAAAATGATTATTTTATGGGAAAAAAGGCCCGGGCTTTTCTGCGTTTTTTTAAAGCGTAAAAAAACATAAAACGAATTTTTTTTTTTTGGTTTTTTTTAATATTTTCCTCTATTTGAACGATTTCAACGATCAAAATGCTTGAAAATGATTATTTTTTGCAAAACACACGGGGGTGTAAAACCCGCGGTTTTTACGCGTAAAAAGCAAAAAACGAAAATTTTTTTATTTTGTTTTTTTTATTAAATTCTTCTTTTGAACGGAAATTCAACGATCTAAAATTGCGAAAATGATTATCTTAGCCAAAGGGGGGGGACGTTTTTTAGCTAAACTCTGCGTTTTTTAAAGCGTAAAACAAAAAACGATGAATTTTTTTTATTCGTTTTTTTAATATTTTTCTTCTATTTGAACGATTTTTTTAAAGTCTACAATGCCCCGAAAAAGATTTTTTGAGGGAAAACAGCACGTTTTTTAGCTTAAATCTGGGGTTTTTTAAAGCGTAAAAATTTTTAAAAAAACAAAATTTTTTTTTCTTTTTTTTTATTTATTTTCTTCTATTTGAACATTTCAGCGATCTAGAATGCTTTAAAATGATTATTTTAGTAAAACAGCACGTTTTGAACTTTTACTCTGCGTTTTAACGCGTAAAACCATAAAAAAGATGAATTTTTTATTTTTTCGTTTTTTTTTAATATTGCCCCTTTTTAACGATTTCAACGGTATAAAAAGCTTGAAAAAAATTATTTTAGCAAAACAGCACGTTTTGAGCAATCTGCGTTTTAACCCTAAAAAAAACATAAAAACGACGAAATTTTTATTATTCGTTTTTTTTTAATATTGCCCCTATTTGAACGTTTTAAGCGATATAAAATCTTGAAAATGATTATTTTTTAAAAAAACAGCACGTTTTTAAGGGTTTTTAAACTGCGTTTTTTAAACCCTAAAACGGGAAAACGACGAAATTCTTATTACGTTTTTTTTAATATTTCTTCTATTTGCCCTTTTTCGATCTAAAATGCTTGATAATTATTATTTTAGCAAAACAGCACGTTTTGAGCTTAAATACGCGTTTTTTAAAGCGTAAAACAGCATAAAACGACAAAATTTTTTATTATTTTTTTTTTATTGGCACAATTTGAACGATTTCAACGATCTAAAATGCTTTAAAATGATTTTTTTTAAACAAAAAAAAGGGACGTTTGAGGAAAACTTTTTAAAATGATGAGCTTTAATAAACCCCAAAGGCATTTTTGCTAAAATAATCATTTTAAAAACCGGGACAAAAAATTTAAAAAAACAGCCAAATAAAAATTTCAAAACGGGCCCTAAAAAAGGGTTTTTTGGCTTTTAGGGTGTTAATCATTAAAAACCGGGAATAAAAAGGCGTTTTAAAAAAACTCTTTTTAAAGCCCTTAAAAAGAAGCCTTTTGTTTTAAAACGTTAAAAAAGGCAACCAAAAAAAACGAATAATAAAATTTAAATGGGCGCAACATTTTAAAACGGGCCCAAAAAGGGGTTAAAAAAGTGGCCCCATTTAAATCCCAAAACATTTTAAAAATTTTTTGGGGGAAAAAAAATTTTAAAAGCGGGAATAAAAATTTCGTCGTTTTTTTTGTTTTACGCCGGTTTAAACCGGGGCTTTGTGCTGTTGCAAAAAACCCTTTTAACATTTTTCGTTGAAATCGTTAAAAAAACCCGCAAAAACGAATAATAAATTTTTGGGCCCTTTTTTTTGCGTTAAAACGCAAAATGCGTTCCAAAATTTTTTTTTTAATCTTTTAAAACCCGGCTTGGAAAAAGGTAAAATGCTTTTAGTTTAAAACAAAAAAAAACCCATCGAAAGCGAGGGGTTAAAAACACAAAGATAAAAAACTCAAACGATGCTTTTTTTTCCCAAAAATTCCTTTTAAAAACAAAAATTTTAGGATTTTTGGGAAAACGTTAAATAAAGGCAAAAAATTTAAAAAAAAAATTTAAAAGGGGAACTTTTTTTTTAAAACACAGTTTAAAAATGTTTTTAAAAAAAATCTTTGGGGGTTTTAAACGATAAAAAATATTAAAAAAACGAACCCAAAAAAAATTTGTCAAATGCTTTTTTCGTTTAAAAAATCGGGTAAAATTTTAAAACTTTGCTTTGGGTTTAAAAAAAATAAAAATTTTTTGCTTTTTGTCTTTTTTAAAAAACCAAAAGGGGCAAAAATTTTAAAAAAAAATGAAAAAATTTGCTTTTAAACGTTTTTTGAAAATTAAAAAAAAGCAAATTAAAAACTCAAAACCCATGCTTTTGGCTTTTTTTCTTTAAAAAAAAAATTTCATTTTTTTTTCAAAAAGCAAAAAAATTTTTTGGATTTTCCCTTTGAAAAAATTTCCGTTTTCAAAAATTTAAAGGAAGGCAAAAAAAAATTAAAAAATTTTT
>NW_027045861.1:0-45141 GCF_025399875.1 Dalotia coriaria
TAAAACGCTGATTTAAAAGCGCAAACGTGCTGTTTTAACAAAATAAGCATTTTCAAGCATTTTAGATCGTTGAAATCGTTCAAATAGACGCAATATTAATAAAAGAAACGAATATAAAAATTTCGTCGTTTTTATGCTGTTTTTGCGTTAAAACGCAGGGAATAAAGCTCAAAGCCCGTGCTGTTTTGCTAAAATAAGCATTTTCAAGCATTTTAGATCGTTGAAATCGTTCAAATAGAAACAATAATAATAAAAACAGATAATAAAAAATTCGTCGTTTTGGCGCTTACATTTTGCGCGTTAAAACGCAGATTAAAACTCAAAAACGTGCTGTTTTTGCGCAAAAATAAACGCACCGAAGCATTTTAAGATCGTTGAAATCCCGTTTAAAATGGAGCGCGTATTAATAAAAACGAATAATAAAAATTCGTCGTTTTTATGCTGTTTTACGCGTTAAAACGCAGATTAAAGCTCAAACGTGCTGTTTTGCTAAAATAAGCATTTTCAAGCATTTTGGAATCGTCGAAATCCCGTTCAAATGGGCGCAATAAAGTAAAAAACGGAATAACCCAAGAATTTCCGTCGTTTTATGCTGTTCTGCGCGTTAAAACGCAGAATAAAAGCTCAAACGTGCTGTTTTGTAAAGCCGAAAGCATTTTCAAGCATTTGGTCAGTTGCAGAATCTGATTTGGAAAGCCAGGCGCAATATTAATAAAAAACGAATAAATAGAATTTCGTCGTTTTATGCTGTTTTACGCGTTAAAGGCGCAGATTAAAGAAACTCAAATCGGTACGCTTTTAAAATGAAACGGCGTGCAGATCGTTGAAATCGTTCCGTCGGCAATATTAATAAAACAAATAATAATAAAAAAAGAAATTTAAGTCGTTTTTATGCTGTTTTACGCGTTAAAAACTGCACGTTAAAACTCAAAGGCATTGCTGTTTTGCTAAAATTAAGCATTTTCCCGGTTTTAGATCCGTTGAAATCGTTCAAATAGGGCGCAGTATTAATAAAAACAAATAAAATAAAAATTTTGTCGTTTTATGCTGTTTACGCGTTAAAACGCTGATTAAAACTCAAAACGTGCTGTTTTGCTAAAATAAGCATTTTCGGCATTTTAGATCGTTGAAATCGTTCAAATAGACGCAATAAAATAAAAACGAATAATAAAATTTCGTCGTTTTTTGCTGTTTACGCGTTAAACGCAGAATAAAGCTCAAAACGTGCTGTTTTGCTAAAATGGCTTTCAAGCATTTTAGATCGTTTACGTCGTTCAAATAGGCACGGTAAACCAAAAACAGACCGTAAAATTTTGTCGTTTTGTACTTGTTTTACGCGTTCCGAGCGCAGAATAAAACAAAACGTGCCGTTTGCTTCGTAACATTTTCAAGCGTTTAGATCGTTGAAATCGTTCAAATAAAACAATATTAAAAACGAAAAATAAAAATTTCGTCGTTTTATGCTGTTGCGTTAAAAACGCCGGTTAAAGCTCCGGCAGTAACATTTTTGCTAAAATAAGCATTTTCAAGCATTTTAGATCCGTTGATGTTCCAAATAGAAGCAATATTAATAAAAACGAATAATAAAATTCGTCGTTTTTATGCTGTTTACGCGTTAAAACGCAGGGCAAAACTCAAAACGTGCTGTTTTCAAAATAAGCATTTTCAAGCATTTTTAAGATCGTTGAAATCCGGCAAATAGACGCAAGTCAAATAAAATGAATAATAAAATTTCGTCGTTTTTATGCTGTTTTACGCGTTAAAACGGTTAAAACTCAAAACGATGCTGTTTTGCTAAATAAACATTTTCAAGCATTTTAGATCGTTAAATCGTTCAAATAGACGCAATAAAATAAAAACCAATAATAAAGAGAATTTCGTCGTTTTATGCTGTTTTACGCGTTAAAACCTTACCAGATTAAAACTCAAAACGTGCTGTTTTGCTAAAATAAACAATTTCAGAAGCATTTTAGATCGTTGAAATCCGTTTAATAGACGCAATAAAATAAAACGAATAATAAAAATTCGTCGTTTTTACATGCTGTTTTACGCGGTAAAACGCAGAATAAAGCTCAAAACGTACTGTTTTAACTAAAATAAGCATTTTCAAGCATTTTAGATCGTTGCGTCGTTTAAATAGAAGCGTAAAAACGAATAATATAAAATTCATCATTTTATATGTTTACGCGTTAAAACGCAGATTAAAGCTCAAAACGGTAACGGCACAAAATAAAGCATTTTCAAGCGTTGCAGATCGTTGAAATCGTTCCAAATAGACGCAATAATGGCAAAAACGAATAATAAAAATTTCGTCGTTTTATGCTGTTTTACGCGTTAAAACGCTGATTAAAAGCTCAAAACGTGCTGTTTTCAAATAAGCATTTTCAGAAGCATTTTTAGATCGTTGGAAATCGTTCCATTCGACAGCCAGTAATAAAAACAGATAATAAAAATTTGTCGTTTTTATGCTGTTTTACACGTTAAAACGCAGATTAAAACTCAAAACGTGCTGTTTTGCGTAAGCATTTTCCAGAAGCACAGGTCGTTGAAATCGTTCAAATAGACGCAGTAAGCCAAAAACAGATAATAAAATTTGGTCGTTTTTATAGCATTTTACGCGTTAAAACGCGAGATAAACTCAAAACGTGCTGTTTGAAATATAAGCATTTTCAAGCATTTTTAGATCGTTGAAATCGTTCAAATAGACGCAATATTAATAAAAAGGCGATAATAAAAATTAAAGTGTTTTATGCTGTTTTACGCGTTAAAACGCAGATTAAAGCTCAAAACGTGCTGTTTTTATAAAATAAGCATTTTCAACCATTTTAGATCGTTGAAATCGATTTCAAATAGAAGCAATATTAAAAAACGGAATAGTAAAGAATTTCGTCGTTTTTTATTCTGTTTTACGCGTTAAAACGCAGATTAAAGCTCAAAACGTGCTGTTTTGCTAAAATAAGCATTTTCAAGCATTTTAGATCGTTGAAATCGTTTAAATAGAAGCAATATTAATAAAAACGAATAATAAAATTCGTCATTTTATGCTGTTTTACGCGTTAAAACGCAGATTAAAACTCAAAACGTGCTGTTTGCTAAAATAAGCATTTTTCAAGTATTTTAGATCGTTGAAATCCCGTTTAAATAGAAGCAATATTAATAAAAACAGCAGATAATAAAAATTTGTCATTTTATGCTGTTTTACGCGTTAAAACGCAGATTAAACTCAAAACGTGCTGTTTTGCTAAAATAAGCATTTTCAAGCATTTTTAGATCCGTTGAAATCGTTCAAATAGACGCAATAAAATAAAAAACGAATAATAAAAATTTCGTCGTTTTTGTAGCAATTTTTTACGCGCGTTAAAACGCAGAATAAAGCTCAAAACGTTAACTGTTTTGCTAAAATAAGCATTTTCAAGCATTTTAGATCGTTGAAATCGTTCAAATAGACGCAATAAAAATAAAAACGAATAATAAAATTTCGTAGTTTTATGCTTATTTTACGCGTTAAAACGCAGAATAAAGAAACTCAAAACGTGCTGTTTTGCGCACAAAATAAGCATTTTCCAGAAGATTTGAATCGTTGAAATCGTTCAAATAGAAGCAATATTAAAAAACGAATAATAAAAATTTCGTCGTTTTATGCTGTTTTTACGCGTTAAAACGCAGATTAAAACTCAAAACGTGCTGTTTTGCTAAAAATAAAGCATTTTCAAGCATTTTAGATCGTTGAAATCGTTCAAATAGAAACAATATTAATAAAACGAATAATAAAAAGAATTCGCGGCCGTTTTATGCTGTTTTTACGCGTTAAAACGCAGAATAAAACTCAAAACGTGCTGTTTTTGCTAAAATAAAGCATTTTCAAACATTTTTGATCATTTGAAATCGTTCCAAAGCAGACGCAATATTAATAAAAACGAATAATAAAAATTTCGTCGTTTTATGCTGTTTTACGCGTTCATTGCTGATTAAAAGCTCAAAACGTACTGTTTTGCTAAAATAAGCATTTTTCAAGCATTTTAGATCGTTGAAATCGTTCAAATAGACGCAATAAAAATAAAAACCAATAATAAAAATTTCGTCGTTTTTATGCTGTTTTACGTTTAAACGCAGAATAAAACTCAAAACGTGCTGTTTTGCTAAAATAAGCATTTACAAGCATTTTAGATCGTTGAAATCGTTCAAATAGACGCAATAAAAATAAAAACAGATAATAAAATTTCGTCGTTTTATGCTGTTTACGCGTTAAAACGCAGAATAAAAGCTCAAAAACGTGCTGTTTTGCGCACAAAATAAGCATTTTTCAAGCGTTTAGATCGTTGAAATCGTTCAAATAGAGCAATAGTAAAAAAACGAATAATAAAAATTTCGTCGTTTTTATGCTGTTTTACGCGTTAAAACGCAGATTAAAACTCAAAACGTGCTGTTTTGCTAAAATAAGTAATTTCAACATTTTAGATCGTTTGAAATCGTTCAAATAGACGCAATAAAATAAAAACAGATAATAAAAATTTCGTCGTTTTATGCTGTTTTACGCGTTAAAACGCAGAATAAAATCAAAACATTGCTGTTTTGCTAAAATAAGCATTTTCAAGCATTTTAGATCGATTGAAATCGTTTTAAATAGAAGCAATATTAATAAAGCAGATAATATAAAATTCGTCATTTTTTATGCTGTTTTACGCGTTAAAACGCAGATTAACGCTCAAAACGTGCTGTTTTTAACAAAATAAGCATTTTCAAGCATTTTAGATCGTTGGAAATCGTTCAAATAGACGCAATATTAATAAAAACGAATAATAAAAATTTCGTCGTTTTTTACATGCTGTTTTTACGCGATTTAAAACGCTGAGTTAAAACTCAAAACATTGCTGTTTTAGCAAAATAAGCATTTTCAAGCATTTTTAGATCGTTGAAATCGTTCAAATAGAAGCAATAATGGCAAAAACGAATAATAAAAAATTCGTCGTTTTGCTGTTTTACGCGTTAAAACGCAGATTAAAGCTCAAAACGTGCTGTTTTTGCTAAAATAAAGCATTTTCAAGCATTTTGAATCGTTGAAATCGTTCAAATAGACGCAATAAAATAAAAACAGATAATAAAAATTTCGTCGTTTTTTATGCTGTTTACGCGTTAAAACCTTGCGGAATAAGCTCAAAACGTGCTGTTTTTGCTAAAATAAGCATTTCAAAGCATTTTAGATCGTTGAAATCGTTCGTTAAAATAGACGCAATATTATGCAAAACGAATAATAAAAATTTCGTCGTTTTAGCCAACATTTTACGCGTTAAAACGCAGATTAAAGCTCAAAATCATTGCTGTTTTGCTAAAATAAGCATTTTGACATTTAAATCGTTGAATTCGTTCAAATAGAAGCAATATTAATAAAAACGAATAATAAAAATTTGTCGTTTTTATGTGCTGTTTTACGTTAAAACGCAGATTAAAAAAGTGCTGTTTTGCTAAAATAGCATTTTCAAGCAATTTAAGTAAAAAATATTAAAATAGACGTATTATATAAAAAAAATAAAAATTTCGTTTTATTGTTTTCGTTAAAAGCGAATAACTCAAAGATTTTTTGTAAAATCTTTAAATTTTAGATCGTTGAATCGTTAAAAACCAATATTAATAAAAACGATAATAATAAAAATTTGTTTTTATGCGTTTTCGTTAAAACGCATTAACAAAACCCTGTTTTGCTAAAAAATTGAAGCAATTTAGATCGTTGAAATCGTAAATAGAGCAATAAATTAAAACGAATAATAAAAATTTCCTTTTATTGCTGTTACTTAAACGCAAAAAGCTCAAAAAGATCGTTACTTTAAAAAACAATTTAATATAAAATAGAAACAATTCAATTAAACGAATTAAATA
This sequence comes from Dalotia coriaria, assembly GCF_025399875.1. Classification (NCBI taxonomy): domain Eukaryota; kingdom Metazoa; phylum Arthropoda; class Insecta; order Coleoptera; family Staphylinidae; genus Dalotia; species Dalotia coriaria. The sequence goes on from NW_027045861.1 coordinate 5,875, forward strand.
AAATCAAATTCGTCGTAAAACGTGTTTAGCTAAAACGATTTTAACATTTTAGTCTTTTTGAAATTCAAATAGACGCAATATTAATAAAACGAAAATAAAATTCGTCGTTTTATGTTTTACGCGTTAAAACGAGATATATCAAAACGTGCTGTTTTACAAATAAACTTTCAAGCATTTTGTAAAATGAAATTTCAAATAGATCATTAAAAAAAACGAATAATAAAAAGTAGTATTAAATCGTTTTAGTTAAACGCAGATTAATAAACGCTGCTTTTAGCAAAATAAGCATGTCAATTTTGGCTTAATAACTTTTAACATTTTAATTGAAATACGTAAAATAGAGCAATATTATAAAAACGCAATAATAAAATTTCGTCGTTTTATTGTTTTATTAAAACGAAATAAAAGCTCTAAATGCTGTTTTGCAGTAAACGCATTTAAAATTAAAATCGTTATTTAAATAAGCCATTTTAAAATCGAATAATAAAAAGTTCAGTTAACAATTAACGTTAAAACCAGAATAAATCAAAATGTGTTTCGTTAAAAGAAGAATAAATCAAAACGTCTGATTTAAAAATTTCAAATTTAGCAATATTAAAAAACGAATTAAAATAACTATATTTTATAAACGAAAAAAGATTTAAACTTTATAGTGCTGTTTTCGCTTAAAAAGCAGATTAAAACAAAATATGTGTTTTGTTAAAAAGCAATAAATTAAAGCATAAAACAGTTATGAGTTTTATAGATAAAACGATATAAAATGATAGCTAAATCTGTTTACGCTTTAAAAATAACATTAAAATTTGTTTTGCGTTAAAAGATCAAAAATTAAGAATATAAAACGTTCGTAAATTAGCATTTTAAGCTTAAAAATAATTAAAACTCAAATTTATGTTTTGCTAAAACAGCAAATTTAAATCTAATCGTGCTGTTTTAAAAAGCATTTAAAAATTTAGATTTAAACTTCAAATTTAAGCATATTTATAAACGAATTAAAATCGTAAAACTGCTGTTTTGCTTAAAAAAAATCAATTCTGTTTTTAAATAAGAATTTTCAAATTAAGATGTTGAAAATAAATAACAAAATTCATAAAATAATATAATTACGCGTTTAACGCAGATTTAAGCGTAAAAGTGCAGATTTAGCTAAAAAAGCTTTTCGAAAATTTTAGATTTAAATCGTTAAATGATCGTAAATAAAAAAATTAAAAATTCGAATATTAAATTTCGTTTTAACTGTAATAAAAGCAGTTAAAACTCAAAACTGCTTTTTGCTAAAAAAGCATTTTCAAGCATTTTAGATCGTTGAAATCGTTCAAATAGACGCAATAAATAAAAACGAATAATAAAAATTTCGTCGTTTTATACTGTTTTACGCGTTAAAAACAGATTAAAACTCAAAACATTGTTTTGCTAAAATAAGCATTTTCAAGCATTTTAATCGTTGAATCGTTCAAATAGAAGCAATAGTAATAAAACAGAATAAAAAATTTGTCGTTTTTATGCTGTTTTACGCGTTAAAACGCAGATTAAAGCTCAAACGTGCTGTTTTGCTAAAATAAGCATTTTAAGCATTTTAAATCGTTGAAATCGTTCAAATAGAAGCAATATAATAAAAACGAATAATAAAAATTTGTCGTTTTTATGCTGTTTTACCGTTAAAACGCAGATTAAAGCTCAAAACGTGCTGTTTTGCTAAAAAAAATTTTCAAGCTTTTTAGGTCGTTGAAATCGTTCAAATAGACGCAATAAAATAAAAACGAATAATAAAATTTCGTCGTTTTTATGCTGTTTACGCGTTAAAACGCGCAGAATAAAACTCAAAGGCATTAACTTGTTTTTGCTAAAATAAGCATTTTCAAGCATTTTGAATCGTTGAAATCGTTCAAATAGACGCAATGGTAATAAAACGAATAATAAAAATTCGTCGTTTTTATGCTGTTTTACGCGTTAAAACGCAGATTAAAGCTCAAAACGTGCTGTTTTGCTAAAATAAGCATTTTCAGCCATTTTGAATGATTTGGGAAATCGTTAGATAAACAATATTAAAAACGAATAATAAAATTTCGTCGTTTTTATGCTGTTTTACGCGTTAAAACGCAGATTAAAGCTCAAAACGTGCTGTTTTGCTAAAATAAGCATTTTCAAGCATTTAGATCGTTGAAGTGTTTAAATAGAGCAATATTAATAAAAGCAGATAATAAAAATTCGTCATTTTTATGCTGTTTTTACGCGTTAAAACGCAGATTAAACTCAAAACGTGCTGTTTTGCTAAAATAAGCGCAAGCATTTTTAGATCGTTGAAATCACGTTCAAATAGACCTGTCAGTAATAAAAACGAATAATAAAAGATTTCGTCGTTTTTGTACTTGTTTTACGCGTTAAAACGCAGGTAAAGCTCAAAACGTGCTGTTTTTTGCTAAAATAGCATTTTCAACATTTTTAGATCGTTGAAATCGTTCAAATAGAAGCAATATTAATAAAAACGAATAATAAAAATTCGTCGTTTTTATGCTGTTTTACGCGTTAAAACGCCCAAAAGCTCAAAACGTGCTGTTTTAAAATAAGCATTTTCAAGCATTTTTAGATCGTTGAAATCGTTTTAAAATAGACGCAATATTAATAAAAACAGATAATAAAAAATCGTCGTTTTTATGCTGTTTTACGCGTTAAAACGCAGATTAAAGCTCAAAACGTGCTGTTTTGCTAAAATAAAGCATTTTCAAGCATTTTAGATCTTTGAAATCCTCGCCGTTTAGTAGACGCAATAAAATAAAGCGAATAATAAAATTTCGCCGTTTTTATGCTGTTTTGCGTTAAAACGCAGAATAAGCTCAAAACATTATTTTGTTTTGCTAAAATAAGCATTTTCAAGCATTTTAGATCGTTGAAATCGTTCAAATAGACGCAATATTAATAAAAAACGATAATAAAAATTCTTCGTTTTTATGCTGTTTTACGCGTAAACGCAGATTAAAGCTCAAAACGTTAACTGTTTTTGCTTTAAAATAAGCATTTTCAAGCATTTTAGATCGTTGAAATCGTTCAAATAGACACTTATTAATAAAACAAATAATAAAATTTCGTCGTTTTTATGCTGTTTTACGCGTTAAAACGCTGATTAAAAGCTCAAAACGTACTTTCTGTTTTTGCTAAAATAAACATTTTTCGGCATTTTAGATCGTTGAAATCCGTTCAAATAGACGCAATATTAATAAAAACGAATAATAAAAAATTTCGTCGTTTTTATGCTGTTTTACGCGATTAAAACGCAGATTAAAGCTCAAAACGTGCTGTTTTGCTAAAATAAGCATTTTCAAGCATTTGAATCGTTGAAATCGTTCAAATAAACAATAACAATAAAAACGAATAATAAAAAATTCGTCGTTTTTATGCTGTTTTACGCGCGTTAAAACGCAGATTAAAGCTCAAAACGATGCTGTTTGCTAAAATAAGCATTTTCAAGCATTTTAGATCCGTTTGAAATCGTTCAAATAGAGGCAATATTAATAAAACAAAATAATAAAAATTTCGTCGTTTTTATGCTGTTTTACGCGTTAAACGCTGATTAAAAGCTCAAAACGTGCTGTTTGCTAAAATAAGCATTTTCAAGCATTTTAGATCGTTGGGAAATCGTTCGGTAGACGCAATATTAATAAAAACGATAAATAAAAATTCGTCGTTTTATGCTGTTTTACGCGTTAAAACGCTGATTAAAACTCAAAACGTGCTGTTTTGCTGAAATAAAGCATTTTCAAGCACATTTTAGATCGTTGAAATCACGTTCAAATAGACGCAATATTAATAAAAACGAATAATAAAAAATTCAAGTCGTTTTTATGCTGTTTTACACGTTAAAACGCAGATTAAAACTCAAAACGTGCTGTTTTGCTAAAATAGAGCATTTTCAAGCATTTTTTAGATCGATTGAAATCGTTCAAATAGAAACAATATTAATAAAAACGAATAATAAAAATTTCACGTCGTTTTTATGCTGTTTTACGCGTTAAAACGCAGATTAAAGAAGCTCAAAACGTGCTGTTTTTGCTTTAAAATAAGCATTTTCAAGCATTTTAGATGCGTTGAAATCGTTTCAAATAGACGCAATATTGGCAAAACGAATAATAAAAAAATTCGTCGTTTTATGCTGTTTTACGCGTTAAAACACCAGCAGATTAAAAGCTCAAAACGTGCTGTTTTTGCTAAAATAACATTTTCAGCATTTTAGATCGTCGAAATCACGTTCAAATAGACGCAATAAAATAAAAAGCGAATAATAAAAATTTCGTCGTTTTTATGCTGTTTTACGCGTTAAAACGCGGGGAATAAAACTCAAAACGTGCTGTTTTGCTAAAATAAGCTTTTCAGCATTTTAGATCGTTGAAATCGTTCAAAATAGAAGCAATATTAATAAAACGAATAATAAAAACTCGTCGTTTTTATGCTGTTTTACGCGTTAAAACATAGTTAAGCTCAAAACGTGCTGTTTTGTTAAAATATGCATTTTCAAACATTTAAGATCGTTGAAATCACGTTCAAAATAGACACAATAAAAATAAAAACCGAATAATATAAAATTCGTCGTTTTTATGCTGTTTTTACGAAGTTAAAACGCAGATTAAAGCTCAAAACGTGCTGTTTTTGTTAAATATGCATTTTCAAACATTTTAGATCGTTGAAATCGTTCAAATAGAAACAATATTAATAAAAACGAATAAACTAAAAATTCGTCACGTTTTATGCGTTAAAACGCAGATTAAAAGCTCACGGAAACGTGCTGTTTTGCTAAAATAATAAGCATTTTCAAGCATTTTAGATCGTTGAAATCGTTCAAATAGACGCCAATATTATAAAAGTAATAATAAAAAATTCGTCATTTTATTAACTTGTTTTACGCGTTAAAACGCAGATTAAAAGCTCAAAACGTGCTGTTTTGCTAAAATAAGCATTTCAGCATTTTTCGATCACGTTTGAAATCGTTCAAATAGAAGCAATATTAATAAAAACGAATAATAAAAATTCGTCGTTTTTATGCTGTTTTTACGCGTTAGAACGCAGATTAAAGTAAAACATTGCTGTTTTTGCTAAAATAAGCATTTTCAAGCATTTTAGATCGTTGAAATCGTTTGAAACAGACGCAATATTAATAAAAAACGAATAATAAAAATTCGTCGTTTGCATACTTCATTTTACCTTTAAAACGCAGATTAAAAAGCTCAAACGTGCTGTTTTGCTAAAATAAGCATTTTCAAGCATTTTAGATCGTTGAAATCGTTCAAATAGACGCAATAAAAATAAAAACGAATAATAAAAATTTCGTCGTTTTTATTAACTTGTTTTACGCGTTAATACGCAGAATGCGGCTCAAAACGTGCTGTTTTGCTAAAATAAGCATTTTCAGCATTTTAGATCGTTGAAATCGTTCAAATAAGACGCAATATTAATAAAAACGAATAATAAATTTCGTCGTTTTATGATGTTTTACGCGTTAAAACGCAGATTAAAGCTCGAATCATGCTGTTTTGCTAAAATAAGCATTTTTCAAGCATTTTAGATCGTTGAAATCACGTTTCAAATAGACACTGCAATAAAAATAAAAACAAATAATAAAATTTCGTCGTTTTTATGCTGTTTTGCGCGTTAAAACGCAGAATAAAAGCTCAAAACGTGCTGTTTTGCTAAAATAAGCATTTTCAAGCATTTTAGATCGTTGAAATCGTTCAAATAGATGCAATATTAATAAAACGAATAATAAAAATTTCGTCGTTTTTTATGCTGTTTTGCACGCGTTAAACGCAGATTAAAACAAAACGTGCTGTTTTTTTTGCTAAAATAAGCATTTTTCCAGCATTTAGATCGTTGAAATCGTTTCAAAATAGACGCAATATTAATAAAAACGAATAATAAAAATTCGTCACGTTTTTTATGATGTTTTACGCGTTAAAATGCAGATTAAAGCTCGGAATCATGCTGTTTTTTTTTTGCTGAAAATAAGCATTTTCAAACATTTTAGATCGTTGAAATCCCACGTTCAAATAGACACCAATAAAATAAAAACAAATAATAAAAATTTCGTCGTTTTTATGCATTTTGCGCGTTAAAACGCAGAATAAAGCTTTCAAAACGTGCTGTTTTGCCAAAATAAGCACACTCAAGCATTTTCCCCAGATCGGTGAAATCGTTCAAATAAACAATATTAAAAAAACGAATAATAAAAATTTCGTCGTTTTATGCTGTTTTTACGCGTTAAGAAACGCGGGTAAAGCTCAAAAACGTGCTGTTTTGCTAAAATAAGCATTTTCAAGCATTTTAAGATCGTTGAAATCACGTTCAAATAGACGCAATATTAATAAAAACAGATAATAAAAATTCGTCGTTTTATGCTGTTTTACGCGTTAAAACGCAGAATAAAAGCTCAAAACGATGCTGTTTTGCTAAAATAAGCATTTTTCAAGCATTTTTAGATCGTTGAAATCCGTTCAAATAGAAGCAATATTAATAAAACAGACAATAAAAATTCGCGTTTTATGCTGTTTTACGCAGATAGAAACGCAGATTAAAGCAAACGATGCTGTTTTCTAAAATAAGCATTTTCAAGCATTTTAGATCGTTGAAATCGTTCAAATAGACGCAATATTAATAAAAATCGAATAATAAAATTCGTCGTTTTACATGCTGTTTTACGCGTTAAAACGCAGATTAAAGCTCAAAACGTGCTGTTTTTTGCTCAAATAAGCATTTTTCCAGAAGCATTTTAGATCCCGTTGAAATCGTTCAAATGAAGCAATATTAATAAAAACGGAGTAATAAAAACTCGTCGTTTTTTATGCTGTTTTGCGTAAGAAGAAACGCAGATTAAAGCTCAAAACGTGCTGTTTTTTGTTAAAATATACATTTTCAAACATTTTTAGATCGTTAAGAATCGTTCAAATAAAACAATATTGGCAAAACGAATAATAAAATTCACGCCGTTTTTATGCTGTTTTTACGCGAATTAAAACGCAGATTAAGAAAAACAAAGGCGGCATTTTGAGCATTTGAGATCGTTAGGGGCCGATAGACGCGGCGCTGCGTAAAACGAATAACAGAGGCGCAAACCGACATGTTTGCCGGCGTTGAAACCGAGCGGCTGTTTTGCTAAAATAAGCATTTTCGAAGCATTTTAGATCGTTGAAATCGTTCCAATGGAAGCAATATTAATAAAGCGAATAATAAAAAATTCGATGGTTTTATGCTGTTTACGCGTTAAAACGCAGATTAAAGCTCAAAACGTGCTGTTTTGCACAAAATAAGCATTTTCAGCATTTTGAGTCGTTGAAATCACGTTCAAATAGGCGCAATAAAAATAAAACGAATAATAAAAAAAATTCGTCGTTTTTATGCTGTTTCCCCACGAGTTAAAACACCAGATTAAAGAAATTTCAAAACGTGCTGTTTTGTTAAAATATGCGATTTTTCAAACATTTTAGATCGTTGAAATCGTTCAAATAGAAGCAATATTAATAAAACGAATAATAAAAATTCGTCGTTTTTTATGCTGTTTTACGCGTTAAAACGCAGATTAAAAGGCTCAAAACGTGCTGTTTTTGCACAAAATAAGCATTTTCAAAGCATTTTTAGATCGTTGAAATCGTTCAAATAAGACGCAATATTAATAAAAGAACCAATAATAAAAATTAAAGTCATTTTATGCTGTTTTACGCGCGTTAAAACGCAGATTAAAAGCTCAAAACATTGCTGTTTTGCTAAAAATAAGCATTTTCAGCATTTTAAAGATCGTTGAAATCGTTCAAATAGAAGCAATATTATTAAAAACGAATAATAAAAAATTCGTCGTTTTATGCTGTTTACGTTAAAACGCAGATTAAAGCTCAAAACGTGCTGTTTTGCTAAAATAAAGCATTTTTCAAGCATTTTAGATCGTTGAAATCGTTCAAATAGACGCAATATTAATAAAACGAATAATAAAAATTCGTCGTTTTTTATGCTGTTTACGCGTTAAAACGCAGAATAAAACTCAAAACGTGCTGTTTTGCTTAAAATAAGCATTTCAAGCATTTTAGATCGTTGAAATCGTTCAAAATAGACGCAATAAAAATAAAACGAATAATAAAAATTTCGTCACGTTTTTATGCTGTTTTACGCGTTAATACGCAGAATAAAGCTCAAAACGTGCTGTTTTGCTAAAATAAGCATTTTCAAGCATTTAGATCGTTGAAATCGTTCGATAGACGCAATATTAATAAAAGGCGAATAATAAAATTTTCGTCGTTTTTATGATGTTTTACGCGTTAAACGCAGATTAAAAGCTCGAATCATGCTGTTTTGCTGCGATAAGCATTTTCAAAGCATTTTAAGATGGTGAAGTCCCGTTCAAATAGACGCAATAAAAATAAAAACAAATAATAAAATTCGCCGTTTTATGCTGTTTTGCGCGTTAAAACGCAGGGGCAAAAACAAACGTGCTGTTTTGCTAAAATAAGCATTTTCAAACATTTTAGATCGTTGAAATCGTTCAAATAGATGCAATATTAATAAAAACGAATAATACAAAAATTCGTCGTTTTATGCTGTTTTACGCGTTAAAACGCAGATTAAAGCTCAAAACGTGCTGTTTTGCTAAAATAAGCATTTTCAAGCATTTTAGATCGGTGAAATCGTTCAAATAGAAGCAATATTAAAAAACGAATAATAAAAATTTAAATGCGTTTTATGCTGTATTACGTGCAAAGCACGATTGAAGCTCAAAAACGCGCTGTTTTTTTGCTAAAATAGCATTTTCAGCATTTGAATCGTAGAAATCGTTCAAATGAACACAATAAAAATAAAAACGAATAATAAAAATTTCGTCGTTTTTGCGCATGCTGTTTTACGCGTTAAAACGCAGATTAAGCTCAAATCGTGCTGTTTTGCTAAAATAAAGCATTTTCAAGCATTTTAAATCGTTGAAATCGTTCAAATGAAGCAATATTAATAAAAACGAATAATAAAAATTCGTCGTTTTTTATGTGCTGTTTTACGCGTTAAAACGCCGATTAAAGCTCAAAGCGTGCTGTTTTTGCTAAAATAAGCATTTTCAAAAGCTTTTAGATCGTTGAAGTCGTTCAAATAGACGCAATAAAAATAAAAACAAATAATAAAAATTTCAAGTCGTTTTTATGCTGTTATACGCGTTAAAACGCGGAGATAAAACTCAAAACGATTGCTGTTTTGCTAAAATAAAGCATTTTCAAACGTTTTAGATCGTTGAAATCGTTCAAATAGACGCAATATTAATAAAAACGGAATAATAAAAATTTCGTCGTTTTGCTGTTTTACGCGGTGTTAAAACGCCGAGATTAAGCTCAAATCGTGCTGTTTTGCTAAAATAAGCATTTTCAAACGTAGATCGTTGAAAATCGTTCAAATAGAAACGTATTAATAAAAACAAATAATAATAAAAAATTGCGTCGTTATGCTGTTTTACGCGTTAAAACGCAGATTAAAACTCAAAACGTGCTGTTTTGCTAAAATAAAGCGATACCAAGCATTTTTAGATCGTTGAAATCGTTCAAATAGACGCAATATTAATAAAAACAAATAATAAAAATTTCGTCGTTTTATGCTGTTTTACGCGTTAAACGTTCAAACTCAAAACGTGCTGTTTTTGCTAAAATAAGCATTTTCAACATTTTAAGATCGTTGAAATCACGTTCAAATAGACGGAATATTAAATAAAAACGAATAATAAAAATTCACGTCGTTTTATGTGCGCGTTAAACGCAGATTAAAGCTCAAAACGTGCTGTTTTGCTAAAATAAGCATTTTTCAAGAAACACATTTTAGATCGTTGGAAATCGTTCAAAATAGAATCAGCGTAATAAAAACGAATAATAAAAATTGCGTCGTTTTTATGTTTTACGAGTTAAAGAAAACACCAGATTAAAGAAGCTCAAAGCGTGCTGTTTTGTTAAAATAAAGCGTATAAAACATTTTAGATCCGTTCGAAATCGTTCAAATAGAAGCAATATTAATAAAAACGAATAATAATAAAAATTCGCCGTTTTATGCTGTTTTACGCGTTAAACCCGCAGATTAAAGCTCAAAACGTGCTGTTTTGCTAAAATAAGCATTTTAAAGCATTTTAGATCACGTTGAAATCGTTCAAATAGACGCAATATTAATAAAACGAATAATAAAAATTTCGTCGTTTTATGCTGTTTTACGCGTTAAACTGCAGATTAAAAAGAAACTCAAAACATTTGTGCTGTTTTGCCCCTGGAAATAATAAGCATTTTGAAGCATTTTTAGATGTTCATTTGAAATCGTTCAAATAGGCAATATTAATAAAGAGCGAATAATAAAAATTCGTCGTTTTTTATGCTGTTTTACGCGTTAAAACGCAGATTAAAGCTCAAATCGTGCTGTTTTGCTAAAATAAGCATTTTCAAAGCATTTAGTCGTTGAAATCGTTCAAATAGAAAACAATATTAATAAAAACAAATAATAAAAATTCGTCGTTTTTACATGCTGTTTTACGCGTTAAAACGCAGATTAAAGCTCAAAACGTGCTGTTTTTGCTAAAATAAAAACATTTTCAAGCATTTTAGATCACGTTTAAAATCGTTCAAATAGACGCAATATTAATAAAACAAATAATAATAAAAGAACCGTCGTTTTTTATGCTGTTTTACGCGTTAAAACGCTGATTAAAACTCAAAACGTGCTGTTTTGCTAAAATAACATTTTCAAGCATTTTTAGATCGTTGAAATCGTTCCAAAAATAGACGGAATATTAATAAAACGAATAATAAATTCGTCGTTTTTATGGTGTTTTACGCGCGTTAAAGAAACGCAGATTAAAGCTCAAACGTGCTGTTTTGCTAAAATAAGCATTTTCAAGCATTTTAGATCGTTGAAATCGTTCAAATAGAATCCAATATTAATAAAAACGAAAGATAATAAAAATTCGTCGTTTTTATGCTGTTTTACACGAGTTAAAACGCAGATTAAAGCTCAAAACGTGCTGTTTTATTTAAAATAAAGCATTTTTCAAACATTTTAGATCATGAAATCGTTCAAATAGAAGCAATATTAATAAAAACGAATAATAAAATTCGCCATTTTTGTATGCTGTTTTGCGCGTTAAAACGCAGATTAAAGCTCAAAACGTGCTGTTTTGCTAAAATAAGCATTTTAAAACATTTTAGATCGTTGAAATCGTTCAAATAGACGCAACCAGTAATAAAAACGAATAATAAAAAATTTCGTCATGCTGTTTACGCGTTGAAACGCAGATTAAAGCTCAAAACGTGCTGTTTTGGCACAAAATAAGCATTTGAAGCATTTTAGATCGTTGAAATCGTTTAAATAGAAGCAATATTAATAAAAAACAGATAATAAAAATTCGTCGTTTTTATGCTGTTTTACGCGTTAAAACGCAGATTAAAGCTCAAAACGTGCTGTTTTGCTAAAATAAGCATTTTCAAGCATTTTTAGATGCGTTGAAATCGTTCAAATAGGCGTAAGAAATAAAAAACGAATAATAAAAATTTCGTCGTTTTTATGCGTTTTGCGCGTTAAAACGCAGAATAAAGCTCAAAACGTGCTGTTTTGCTAAAATAAAGCATTTTCAAGCATTTTGAAATCGTTGAAATCGTTAAACTAGAAGCAATATTAATAAAAGAACCAATAATAAAATTCGTCATTTTTTTATGCTTTTGTTTTACGCGTTAAAACGCAGATTAAAGCTCAAAACATTGCTGTTTTGCTAAAATAAAGCATTTTCAAGCATTTTTTAGATCGGTGGGAAATCGTTCAAATAGACGCAATAAAAACGAAGATAATAAAAATTTCGTCAGGCATGCTGTTGTTTTGCGCGTTAAAACGCGGGGAATAAAACTCAAAACGTGCTGTTTTTGCTAAAATAAGCATTTTCAAGCATTTTAGATCGTTGAAATCGTTCAAATAGACGCAATATTAATAAAAACGAATAATAAAAAGTGCGTCGTTTTTATGCTGTTTACGCGTTAAACGCAGATTAAAAGCTCAAAACGTGCTGTTTTTGCTAAAATAAGCATTTTGAAGCATTTTTTAGATCGATTTAAATCGTTCAAATAGAAGCAATAGTAATAAAAACGAATGGCAAAATTCGTCGTTTTTATATGTTTTGCGCGTTAAAACGCAGATTAAAGCGCTCAAAACGTGCTGTTTTGCTAAAATAAGCATTTTGAAACGCATTTTTGAATCGTTGGAAATCGTTCAAATAGAAACTATTAATAAAAACGAATAATAAAAATTCGAAATTGTTTTTATGCTGTTTACGCGTTAAAACGCGAGATTAAAAGCTCAAAACATTAACTTGTTTTGCTTTTAAAATAAGCATTTTTCAAGCATTTTAGATCGTTGAAATCACGTTCAAATAGACGCAATATTAATAAAACCGTAATAAAAATTCGTCGTTTTATGCGCGTTAAAACGCGATAAAGCTCAAAACGTGCTGTTTTGCACAAAATAAGCATTTTCAAGCATTTTTTTAGATCGTTGAAATCGTTCAAATAGACGCAATAAAATAAAAACGAATAATAAAAAATTTCGTCAGATTTTTATGCTGTTTTACGCGTTATTACGCAGGAATAAAGCTCAAAACGTGCTGTTTTTGCTAAAATAAGCATTTTCAAGCATTTTTAGATCGTTGAAATCGTTCCAAATAGACGCAATATTAATAAAAACGAATAATAAAATTTCGTCGTTTTTTATGATGACACGCGCGTTAAAACGCGAATTAAAGCTCGAATCATGCTGTTTTGCTAAAATAAGCATTTTCAAGCATTTTAGATCGTTGAAATCGTTCAAATAGACGCAATAAAAATAAAAACAAATAATAAAAAAATTCGCCGTTTTTATGCTGTTTTACGCGTTAAAACGCAGAATAAAACTCAAAACGTGCTGTTTTTGCACAAAATAAGCATTTTCAAAATTTTTAGATCGTTGAAATCGTTCAAATAGATGCAATATTAATAAAAACAGATAATAAAATTCGTCGTTTTATGCTGTTTTACGCGTTAAAACGCAGATTAAAACTCAAAACGTGCTGTTTTGCTTTAAAATAAAAGCATTTTCAAGCATTTTAGATCAGTGAAATCGTTCAAAATAGAAACAATATTAAAAAACGAATAATAAAAATTCGTCGTTTTTGTACTTGTATTACGCGCGTTAAAACGCAGATTAAAGCTCAAAACGTGCTGTTTTACAACTAAAATAAGCATTTTCAAGCATTTGAATCGTTGAAATCGATTTCAAATAGACACAATAAAAATAAAACGAATAATAAAAATTTCGTCGTTTTTATGTTTTACGCATTAAAACGCAGATTAAAGCTCAAATCGTGCTGTTTTGCTAAAATAAGCATTTTCAAGCATTTTAAATCGTTGAAATCGTTCAAATAGAAACAATATTAATAAAAACGAATAATAAAAATTCGTCGTCGTTTTATGTATGCTGTTTTACGCGTTAAAACGCCGATTAAAGCTCAAACATGCTGTTGTTTGCTAAAATAAGCATTTTTCAAAACTTTTTAGATCGTTGAAATCGTTCAAATAGACGCAATAAAATAAAAACAAATAATAAGAATTTCGTCGTTTTTATGCTGTTTTACGCGTTAAAACGCAGAATAAAATAAAACGTGCTGTTTGCTAAAATAACATTTTCAAGCATTTTAGATCCGTTGATCGTTCCAAATAGACGCAATATTAATAAAAACGAATAATAAAAATTTCGTCGTTTTTTATGCTGTTTACGCGTTAAAACACAGATTAAAACTCAAATCGTGCTGTTTTGCTTTAAAATAAGCATTTTCAAGCATTTAGATCGTTGAAATCGTTCAAATAGAAGCAATATTAATAAAAACAAATAATAAAAAATTCGTCGTTTTTATGCTGTTTTACGCGTTAAAGCGCAGATTAAAGAAAATAAAACGTGCTGTTTTGCTTTAAAATAAGCATTTTTCAAGCATTTTAGATCGTTGAAATCGACGTTCAAATAGACGCAATATTAATAAAAACAAATAATAAAAATTTTATTACGTTTTTATGCTGTTGTTTTACGCGTTAAGAAACGCTGATTAAAGCTCAAACGTGCTGTTTTGCTTTAAAATAAGCATTTTCCAAGCATTTTAAGATCGTTGAAATCGTTCAAATAGACGGAATATTTAATAAAAACGAATATTAAAAAATTCGTCGTTTTGGGTGTTTACGCGTTAAAACGCAGATTAAAACTCAAAACGTGCTGTTTTGCTAAAATAAGCATTTTCAAGCATTTTAGATCGTTGAAATCGTTCAAAATAGAATCAATATTAATAAAAACGAATAATAAAAAATTCGTCGTTTTTTATGCTGTTTTACGAGTTAAAACGCGAATTAAAGCTCAAAACGTGCTGTTTTGTTAAAATAAGCATTTTCAAAACATTTTGAATCGTTGAAATCGTTTCAAATGCGGCAACCTTAATAAAACGAATAATAAAATTCGCCGTTTTTATGCTGTTTTACGCGTTAAAACGCAGATTAAAACTCAAAACGCTGTTTTTGCTAAAATAAGCATTTTAAACATTTTAGATCGTTGAAATCGTTCAAATAGACGCAATATTAATAAAACGAATAATAAAAAATTTACCGTCGTTTTTATGCTGTTTTACGCGTTAAAACGCGGGTAAAGCTCAAAACGTGCTGTTTTGCTTTAAAATAAGCATTTTTGAAGCATTTTAGATCGTTGAAATCGTTCAAATAGAAGCAATATTAATAAAAACGAATAATAAAATTCGTCGTTTTATGCTGTTTTACGCGTTAAAACGCAGATTAAAACTCAAAACGTGCTGTTTTGCTAAAATAAGCATTTTCAAAGCATTTTTAGATCGTTGAAATCGTTCAAATAGACGCAATGAAAATAAAAACGAATAATAAAAATTTCGTCGTTTTACATGCTTTGTTTTGCGCGTTAAACGCAGAATAAAGCTCAAAACGTGCTGTTTTGCTGAAATAAGCATTTTCAAGCATTTTTAGATCGTTGAAATCGTTTCAAAATAGACGCAATAAAAATAAAACGAATAATAAAATTTCGTCGTTTTTATGCTGTTTTGCACGCGTTAAAACGCAGAATAAAAGCTCAAAACGTGCTGTTTTGCTAAAATAAGCATTTTCAAGCGTTTTGAATCGTTGAAATCGTTCAAAATAGAAGCAATATTAAAAAACGATTAATAAAAATTTCGTCGTTTTTATGCTGTTTTTACGCGTTAAACGCGAAGATTAAAACTCAAAACGTGCTGTTTTTGCAGCACAGTAAGCATTTCAGATCGTTGAAATCACGTTTTAAATAGAAGCAATGTTAATAAAAACGAATAGTGTAAAAAATTCGTCATTTTATGCTGTTTTACGCGTTAAAACGCGCAGATTAAAACTCCAAAACTTTTGCTGTTTTGCTAAAATAAAGCATTTTCAAGCATTTTTAGATCGTTAGGGAAATCGTTTCAAATAGACGCAATATTAATAAAAACGAATAATAAAAATTTCGTCGTTTTTTATGCTGTTTGCGTTAAAACGCGGAATAAAACTCAAAACGTGCTGTTTTTGCTTTAAAATAAAGCATTTTCAAGCATTTTAGATCGTTGAAATCGTTCAAATAGAAGCAATATTAATAAAAACGAATAATAAAATTTCGTCGTTTTATGTTTTGCACGCGTTAAAACGCAGATTAAAACTCAAAACGTGCTGTTTGCTAAAATAAGCATTTTCAAGCATTTAGATCGTTGGGAAATCACGTTCAAGTAGACGCAATATTAATAAAACGAATAATAAAAAAATTCGTCATTTTTAGCGCCATTTTTTGCGCGTTAAAACGCAGATTAAAGCTAAAAACGTGCTGTTTTGCTAAATAAGCATTTTCAGGCATTTTTAGATCACGTTGAAATCGTTCCAAATAGAAACTTAATATTAATAAAAACGAATAATAAAAATTCGTCGTTTTTATGCTGTTTTACGCGTTAGAACGCAGATTAAAAGCTCAAAACGTTGCTGTTTTTGCTAAAATGGCATTTTCAAGCATTTTTAGATCGGTAGGGAAATCGTTCAAATAGACGCAATATTAATAAAAACGAATAATAAAAATTCGTCGTTTTTATGCTGTTTACGCGTTAAAACGAGATTAAAGCTCAAAACATTGCTTTTTGCTTTAAAATAAGCATTTTCAAGCATTTTAGATCGTTGAAATCGTTCCAAAATAGACGCAGCCAAAATAAAAACGAATAATAAAAATTTCGTCGTTTTTATGCTGTTTTACGCGCGTTAATACGCAGAATAAAGCTCAAAACGTGCTTTAACAGCACAAAATAAGCATTTTCAAGCATTTTAGATCGTTGAAATCGTTCAAATAGACGCAATATTAATAAAAAACGAATAATAAAAAATTCGTCATTTTATGCTGTTTTACGCGCGTTAAAACGCAGACTGTTTTACGCGTTAAAGCGCGATTTAAAACTCAAAACGTGCTGTTTTGCTAAAATAAGCATTTTTCAAGCATTTTAGATCGTTGAAATCGTTCAAATAGACGCAATATTAATAAAAAAGCGAATAATAAAAATTCGTCGTTTTTATGCTGTTTTCGCGTTAAAACGCAGAATAAAGCTCAAAACATGCTGTTTGTAAATAAGCATTTTAAGCCATTTTAGATCATTGAAATCGTTCAAATGAAGCAATATTAATAAAACGAATAATAAAAATTCGTCGTTTTTATGCGTTTTTACGCGTTAAAACGCGCAGATTAAAGCTTCAAAACGTGCTGTTTTGCCAAAATAAGCATTTTCAAGCATTTTGAATCGTTGAAATCGTTCAAATGGGCACCAATATTAATAAAAAATCGAATAATAAAAAATTCGTCGTTTTTTTATGCTGTTTTACGCGTTAAAACGCAGATTAAAGCTCAAAACATTAACATTTTTGCTAAATAAGCATTTTTCAAGCATTTTTTAGATCGTTGAAATCGTTCAAATAGAGGCAATATTAATAAAAACGAATAATAAAAATTTCGTCGTTTTTATGCTGTTTTTTGCGCGTTAAAACGCAGATTAAAGCTCAAAACGTGCTGTTTTGCTAAAATAATTTTTCAAGCATTTTAGATCGTTGAAATCGTTCAAATAGAAGCAATATTAATAAAAACGGAGTGTAAAATTCGTCGTTTTATGCCGTTTTACGTTAAAACGCAGATTAAAGCTAAAAAACGTGCTGTTTTTGCTAAAACAAGCATTTTCAAGCATTTTAGATCGTTGAAATCGTTCAAATAGAAGCAATATTAATAAAAACAGATAATAAAAATTCGTCGTTTTTATGCTGTTTTACACGTTAAAACGCAGATTAAAACTCAAAACGTGCTGTTTTGCTAAATAGGCATTTTCAAGCATTTTAGATCGTTGATCGTTCAAATAGACGCAATATTAATAAAACAGATAATAAAATTTCGTCGTTTTTATGCTTGTTTTACGCGTTAAAACGCAGAATAAAAACTCAAAAACGTGCTGTTTTGCTAAAATAAGCATTTTCAAGCATTTTTTAGATCGTTGAAATCGTTCAAATAGACGCAATAAAAATAAAAACGAATAATAAAAAATTCGTCGTTTTATGCTGTTTACGAGTTAAAACGCAGATTAAAACTCAAAACGTGCTGTTTTGTTAAAATATGCATTTTCAAACATTTTAGATCGTTGAAATCGTTCAAATAGAAGCAATATTAATAAAAACGAATAATAAAAATTCGTCGTTTTTATGCTGTTTTACGAGTTAAACGCAGATTAAAAGCTCAAACGTGCTGTTTTGTTAAAATATGCATTTTCAAACATTTTAGATCGTTGAAATCGTTTCAAATAGAAACAATATTAATAAAACGAATAATAAAAAATTCGCCGTTTTTATGCTGTTTTACGCGTTAAAACGCAGAATAAAGCTCAAAACGTGCTGTTTTAACAAAATAAGCATTTTCAAGCATTTTTAGATCGTTGAAATCGTACAAATAGGAGCAATATTAATAAAACGCATAATAAAAATTCGTCGTTTTTATGCTGTTTTACGCGTTAGAACGCAGATTAAAGCTCAAAACGTGCTGTTTTTTGCTAAAATAAAATTTTCAAGCATTTTAGATCGTTGAAATCGTTCCAAATTAAGGCGCAGTATTAATAAAACGAATAATAAAAATTCGTCGTTTTATGCTGTTTTACGCGTTAAACGCAGATTAAACTCAAACGTGCTGTTTTGCTTTAAATAAGCATTTCAGAAGCATTTTAAGAATCGTTGAAATCGATTTCAAATAGACGCAATAAAATAAAAACGAATAAAAATTTCGTGGTTTTATGCTGTTTTACGCGTTAATACGCAGAATAAAAAGCTCAAAACGTGCTGTTTTTGCTTACAAAATAAGCATTTTCAGCATTTTAGATCGTTGAAATCGTTCCAAATAGACATATTAATAAAAACGAAGATAATAAAAATTTCGTCGTTTTTTATGATGTTTTGCGTTAAAACGCAGATTAAAACTCGGAGAATCATGCTGTTTTGCTAAAATAAGCATTTTTCAAATGTGCAGATCATTTGCGGTAGTTCAAATAGACGCAATAAAATAAAAAACAAATAATAAAAAGAATTTCGTCACGTTTTATGCTGTTTTGCGCGTTAAACGCAAATTAAAACTCAAAACTTGTGCTGTTTTGCTTTGCAAAATAAGCATTTTCAAGCATTTTAGATCGTTGAAATCGTTCAAATAGTGCAATATTAATAAAAACGAATAATAAGAATTCGTCGTTTTATGCTGTTTACGCGGGTAAAACGCAGATTAAAACTCAAAACGTGCTGTTTTGCTAAAATAAGCATTTTCAAGCATTTTTGAATCGTTGCGTCGATTTCCAGAAATAGAAGCAATATTAAAAAACGAATAATAAAAATTTCGTCGTTTTTATGCTGTTTTACGCGTTAAAACGCAGATTAAAAACTTTCAAAACGTGCTGTTTTGCTAAAATAAGCATTTTCAAGCATTTTAGATCGTTGAAATCGTTCAAATAATTTTGCAATATTATTAAAAACGAATAATAAAAATTCGTCGTTTTATGCTGTTTGCGCGGGTATAAAACGCAGGAATAAAGCTCAAAACGATGCTGTTTTGCTTTAAAATAAGCATTTTCAAGCATTTTGAATCGTTGGGGAAATCGTTCAAATAGAGGAAGCAATATTAATAAAAACGAATAATAAAAATTCGTCGTTTTTTATGCTGTTTTTACGTTAAAACGCAGATTAAAGCTCAAAACGTGCTGTTTTTGCTTTAAAATAAGCATTTTCAAGCATTTAGATCGTTGAAATCGTTCAAATAGACGCAATATTAATAAAAATCCGAATAATAAAAATTCGTCGTTTTTATGCTTGTTTTACGCGTTAAAACGCAGATTAAAAGCTCAAAACGTGCTGTTTTGCTAAAATAAGCATTTTTCAAGCATTTTAGATCGTTGAAATCACGTTCAAATAGAGCAATATTAATAAAAAACGAATAATATGAAAAAATTTTCGTCGTTTTTATACTGTTTAAACGGTGGCAGATTAAAGCTCAAAACGTGCTGTTTTGCTTTAAAATAATAATTTTCAAGCATTTTAGTCGTTGAAATCGTTCAAATAGAAGCAATATTAATAAAAACGAATAATAAAATTGTTGTTTTTATGCTGTTTACGCGTTAAACGCAGATTAAAGCTAAAAACGTGCTGTTTTGCTAAAGGCAAAGCATTTTCAAGCATTTTAGATCGTTGAAATCGTTCAAACAAACAATATTAATAAAAACGAATAATAAAAATTCGTCGTTTTTTTATGCTGTTTTACGCGTTAAAACGCAGATTAAAGCTCAAACGTGCTGTTTTGCTAAAATAAGCATTTTCAAGCATTTTTAGATCGTTGAAATCGTTCAAATAGACGCATAATAAAAATAAAAACGAATAATAAAAATTTTCGTCGTTTTATGCTGTTTACGCGTTAAACGCAGAATAAAAAGCTCAAAACGATGCTGTTTGCTAAAATAGCATTTTCAAACATTTTAGATCGTTGAAATCGTTCAAATAGAAGCAATATTAATAAAAACGAATAATAAAAATTCGCCGTTTTTATGCTGTTTTTACGCGTTAAAACGCAGATTAAAATAAAACGTGCTCTTTTGCTAAAATAAGCGATTTTCAAGCATTTTAGATCGTTGAAATCGTTCAAATAGACGCAATATTAATAAAAACGAATAATAAAAATTTCGTCGTTTTATGCTGTTTTACGCGTTAAACGCAGATTAAAAACTCAAAACGTGCTGTTTTGCTAAATAAGCATTTTCAAGCATTTAGATCGTTGAAATCGTTCAAATAAGAAGCAATATTAATAAAAACAGACATAAAAATTCGTCATTTTATGCTGTATTACGCGTTAAAACGCAGATTAAAGCTCAAAACGTGCTGAGCAAAATATAAGCTTTTCAAGCATTTTAGATCATTGAAATCGTTCAAATGAACCTGGCAAAATAAAAAACGAATAATAAAAATTTCGTCGTTTTTAGCCACTGTTGTTTTGCACGCGTTAAACGCAGATTAAAGCTCAAATCGTGCTGTTTTGCTAAAATAAGCATTTTTCAAGCATTTTTAAATCGTTGAAATCGTTCAAATAGAAGCAATATTAATAAAAACGAATAATAAAAAATTCGTCGTTTTATGCGCATTTTACGCGTTAAAACGCCGATTAAAACTCAAAGCGTGCTGTTTTTGCTAAAATAAGCATTTTCAAAGCTTTTTTAGATCGTTGGGAAATCGTTCAAATAGACGCAATAAAAATAAAAACAAATAATAAAAAATTTCGTCGTTTTTATGCTGTTTTACGCGTTAAAACGCGAATAAAAACTCAAAACGTGCTGTTTTGCTAAAATAAGCATTTTCAAGCATTTTTAGATGTTGAAATCGTTTAAATAGACGCAATATTAATAAAAACGAATAATAAAATTTCGTCGTTTTTTTATGCTGTTTTACGCGTTAAAACGCAGATTAAAGCTGCGCTCAAATCGTGCTGTTTTGCTAAAATAAGCATTTTCAAGCATTTTAGATCGTTGAAATCGTTCAAATAGGCCCAATATTAATAAAAACAAATAATAAAAATTGCGTCGTTTTATGCTGTTTACGCGTTAAAACGCAGATTAAAACTCAAAACGTGCTGTTTTTGCTAAAAATAAGCATTTTCAAGCATTTTAGATCGTTGAAATCGTTCAAATAGACGCAATAAAATAAAAAAACGAATAATAAAATTTCGTCGTTTTTTATGCTGTTTTGCGTTAATACGCAGAATAAAGCTCAAAACATTGCTGTTTTGCTAAAAAATAAAGCATTTTCAAGCATTTTAGATCGTTGAAATCGTTCAAATAGACGCAATATTAATAAAAACGAATAATAAAAATTTCGTCGTTTTTTTTATGATGTTTTACGCGTTAAAACGCAGATTAAAGCTCGAATCATGCTGTTTTGTAAAATAAAGCATTTTCCCAAGCATTTACCCCAAGTGTTGATCGTTCAAATAGACACCAATAAAATAAAAACAAATAATAAAAATTTCGTCGTTTTTTATGCTGTTTTTGCATACGTTAAACGCAGAATAAAAGAAACTCAAAAACGTGCTGTTTTGCTAAAATAAAGCATTTTCAAGCATTTTTAGATCGTTGAAATCGTTCAAATAGATGCAATATTAATAAAAAACGAATAATAAAAAATTCGTCGTTTTATGCTGTTTACGCGTTAAAACGCAGTTAAAACTCAAAACGTGCTGTTTTGCTAAAATAAGCATTTTCAAGCATTTTAGATCGTTGAAATCGTTCAAATAGAAGCAATATTAAAAAACGAATAATAAAAATTTCGTCGTTTTATGCTTGTTTTACGCGTTAAAACGCAGATTAAAGCACAAACGTGCTGTTTTGCTAAAATAAGCATTTTCAAGCATTTTAGATCGGTGGAAATCGTTCAAATAGACGCAATATTAATAAAACGAATAATAAAAATTTCGTCGTTTTTATGCTGTTTTTACGCGTTAAAACGCAGATTAAAACTCAAAACGTGCTGTTTTGCTAAAATAAAGCATTTTTCAAGCATTTTTAGATCGTTGAAATCGTTCAAATAGAAGCAATATTAATAAAACGAATAATAAAAAAATTCGTCATTTTATGCTGTTTTACGCGTTAAAACGCAGATTAAGCTCAAAACGTGCTGTTTAGCTAAAATAAGCATTTTCAAGCATTTTTAGATCGTTGAAATCGTTCAAATAGACGCAATATTAATAAAAACGAATAATAAAAATTTCGTCGTTTTTATGCTGTTTTACGCGTTAAAACGCAGATTAAAGCTCAAAACGTGCTGTTTTGCTAAAATAAGCATTTTCAAACATTTTTGATCGTTTGAAATCGTTCAAATAGAAGCAATATTAATAAAAACGGAAGATAATAAAAAATTCGTCGTTTTTAATATAACACGCGTTAAAGCGAATTAAAGCTCACAAAACATGCTGTTTTTGCTAAAATAAGCATTTTCAAGCATTTTTGAATCGTTGAAATCGTTTAAAATAGAAGCAATATTAGTCAAAAGCAGAATAATAAAAATTTCGTCGTTTTTTATGATGTTTTGCGCGTTAAACGCAGACAAGCAAAACGTGCTGTTTTGCTAAAATAAGCATTTTTCAAGCATTTTTAGATCACGTTGAAATCGTTCAAATAGAAGCAATATTAATAAAAACGAATAATAAAAAATTCGTCGTTTTATGCTGTTTGCGCGTTAAAACGCAGATTAAGGCTCAAACGTGCTGTTTTGCTAAAATAAGCATTTTCAGCATTTTAGATCGTTGAAATCGTTCAAATAGACGCAATATTAATAAAACAAATAATAAAATTTCGTCGTTTTATGCTGTTTTACGCGTAAAACGCTGATTAAAGCTCAAAACGTGCGCGGCATAAAATAAGCATTTTCAGTATTTTAGATCGTTGAAATCGTTCAGCCGACGCAACTGGCAAAGCGACAAAAATTCGTCGTTTTTATGCTGTTTTACGCGTTAAAACGCAGATTAAAGCTTTCAAAAACGTGCTGTTTGCTAAAATAAGCATTTTTCAAGCATTTTAGATCGTTGAAATCGTTCAAATAAACAATATTAATAAAACGAATAATAAAAATTTCGTCGTTTTTATGCTGTTTTACACGTTAAAACGCAGATTAAAGCTCAAACGTGCTGTTTTGCTAAAATAAGCATTTTCAAGCATTTTAGATCGTTGAAATCGTTCAAATATAGACGCAATAAAAATAAAAGAATAATAAAAATTTCGTCGTTTTATACTGACTTTACGCGTTAAACGCAGAATAAAGCTCAAAACGTGCTGTTTTGCTAAAATAAGCATTTTCCGGCATTTTAGATCGTTGGAAATCATTTAAAATAGACGCAATATTGGCAAAGCAGATAATACAAAATTTCGTCGTTTTTTATGCTTTTGTTTACGTGTTAAAACGCAGATTAAGCTCAAATCATTGCCGTTTGCTACGTAAGCATTTTCAAGCATTTTAAATCGTTGAAGTCGTTTCAAATAGAAGCAATATTAATAAAACGAATAATAAAAATTCGTCGTTTTTATGCTTGTTTTTACGCGTTAAAACGCAGATTTAAAGCTCAAAACGTACTGTTTTTGCTAAAATAAGCATTTTCAAGCATTTTAGATCGTTAAAAAATGGGGTTAAATAGAAGCAAT
Organism: Dalotia coriaria; assembly: GCF_025399875.1. Classification (NCBI taxonomy): domain Eukaryota; kingdom Metazoa; phylum Arthropoda; class Insecta; order Coleoptera; family Staphylinidae; genus Dalotia; species Dalotia coriaria. The sequence goes on from NW_027045861.1 coordinate 29,666, forward strand.
ATTGTAAAATGAATAATAAAAAATTCATCATGCTGTTTTACGCGTTAAAACGCAGATTAAAACTCAAAACGTGCTGTTTTGCTAAAATAAAAAGCATTTTCAAGCATTTTAGATCGTTGAAATCGTTCAAATAGACGCAATATTAATAAAAAACGAATAATAAAAAATTCGTCGTTTTTTATGCTGTTTTACGCGTTAAACGCAGATTAAAGCTCTAAAACGTGCTGTTTTGCTAAAATAAGCATTTTCAAGCATTTTAGATCGTTGAAATCGTTCAAATAGAAGAATATTAATAAAAACGAATAATAAAAAATTCGTGTTTTGCTGTTTTACCGAGTTAAAACGCAGATTAAGCTCAAACGTGCTGTTTTGTTAAAATAAGCATTTTCAAACATTTTAGATCGTTGAAATCATTTCAAATAGAAGCAATATTAATAAAAACGAATAATAAAAATTCGCCGTTTTTTATGCTGTTTTACGCGTTAAAACGCAGATTAAAGCTCAAAACGTGCTGTTTTTGCTAAAATAAGCATTTTCAAGCATTTTTAGATCGTTGAAATCACGTTCAAATAGGCATATATTAATAAAAGCAGATAATAAAAATTTCGTCGTTTTTTATGCTGTTTTACGCGTTAAAACGCAGATTAAACTCCAAAACGTGCTGTTTTGCTGAAAATAAGCATTTTCAGCATTTTAGATGGTTGAAATCGTTCAGAAATAGAAACAATATTAATAAAAACGAATAATAAAAAATTCGTCGTTTTTATGCTGTTTTACGCGTTAAAACGCAGATTAGCTCAAAACATTGGTGTTTTGCTAAAATAAGCATTTTCAAGCATTTTAGACCGTTGAAATCGTTCAAATAGACGCAATAAAAATAAAAACGAATAATAAAAATTTCGTTTTATGCTGTTTTACGCGTTAAAACGCAGAATAAAGCTCAAAAACGTGCTGTTTTGCTAAAATAAGCATTTTCAAGCATTTTAGATCGTTGGAAATCGTTCAAATAGACGCAATATTAATAAAACAGCGTGTAAAATTTCGTCGTTTTTATGCTGTTTTACAGTTAAAACGCAGATTAAAACAAATCGTGCTGTTTTGCCGTAAGCATTTCAAGCGTTTGCGATCGTTGAAATCGTTCAAATGAAGCAATAGTAATAAAAGCGAATAATAAAGATTTCGTCGTTTTTATGATGTTTTACGCGTTAAAACGCGGGTTAAGCTCAAAACGTGCTGTTTTGCCAAATAAAGCATTTTCAAGCATTTTTAGATCGTTGAAATCGTTCAAATAGAAGCAATATTAATAAAACGAATAATAAAAAATTCGTCGTTTTTATGCTGTTTTACGCGTTAAAACGCAGATTAAAAGCTCAAAACGTGCTTTTTGCTAAAATATGCATTTTTCATTTTATTTCGTTGAAATCGTTCAAATAGAAGCAATATTAATAAAACGAATAATAAAAAAATTCGTCGTTTTTATATAACGTTAAAGCCGCGTTAAAGCTCAAAACGTGCTGTTTTTGCTAAAATAAGCATTTTCAAGCATTTTAGATCGTTGAAATCGTTCAAAATAGACGCAATATTAATAAAAACGAATAATAAAAAATTCGTCGTTTTATGCTGTTTTTACGCGTTAAACGCAGATTAAAAGCTCAAAACGTGCTTTGTTTTGTAAAATAAAGCATTTTTTCAAGCATTTTAGATCGTTGAAATCGTTTAAATAGAAGCAATATTAATAAAAACGAATAATAAAAATTTCGTCGTTTTTATGCTGTTTTACGCGTTAAACGCAGATTAAAACTCAAAAACGTGCTGTTTTGCTAAAATAAGCATTTTCAAGCATTTTAGATCGTTGAAATCGTTTAAATAGAAGCAATATTAATAAAAACGAATAATAAAAAATTCGTCATTTTATGCTCTTTTACGCGTTAAACGCAGATTAAAGCTCAAAACGATGCTGTTTTGCTAAAATAAGCATTTTCAAGCATTTTAGATCGTTAAGTAAACAAATAGACGCAATATTAATAAAAACGAATAATAAAAATTTCGTGGATTTTTTATGCTGTTTACGCGTTAAAACAGAATAACGCTCAAAACGTGCTGTTTTGCTAAAATATTTCAGCATTTTGATCGTTGAAATCGTTCAAATAAAGCAATATTAATAAAAACGAATAATAAAAAATTCGTCGTTTTTATGCTGTTTTACGCGTTAAAACGCAGATTAAACTCAAAACGTGCTGTTTGCTAAAAATAAGCATTTTCAAGCATTTTTAGATCGTTGAAATCGTTCAAATAGACGCAATATTAATAAAAACGAATAATAAAAAATTCGTCGTTTTATACGCTGTTTTACGCGTTAAAACGCAGATTAAAGCTCATAAAACGTGCTGTTTTGCTAAAATAAACATTTTCAAACATTTTTAGATCCGTTTGTCGATTCAAATAGAAGCAATATTAATAAAAAGCGTATAATAAAATTTCGTCACGTTTTATGATGTTTTTACGCGTTAAAACGCAGATTAAAGCTCAAACGTGCTGTTTTGCTTAAAATAAGCATTTTCAAGCATTTTAGATCGTTGAAATCGTTCAAATAGAAGCAATAGTAATAAAAACGAATAATAAAAAATTCGTCGTTTTATGCTGTTTTACGCGTTAAACGCAGATTAAAGCTCAAAACGTGCTGTTTTGCTAAAACCGGCGGCACCGGCATTTTAGATCGTTGAAATCGTTCAAAATAGACGCAATATTAATAAAAACAAATAATAAAAAATTTCGTCGTTTTATGCTGTTTTACGCGTTAAACGCTGATTAAAGCTCAAAACGTGCTGTTTTGTAAAATAAACATTTTCAAGTATTTTAGATCGTTGAAATCGTTCAAATAGACGCAATATTAATAAAAAACGAATAATAAAAATTCGTCGTTTTATGCTGTTTACGCGTTAAAACGCAGATTAAGAAAGCTCAAAACGTGCTGTTTTGCTAATATAGCATTTTCAAGCATTTTAGATCGTTGAAATCGTTTCAATAGAAACAATATTAATAAAAACGATAATAAAAATTGTGAACATGCTGTTTTACACTTGTTAAGAGATTAAAGCTCAAAACGTGCTGTTTTGCTAAAATAAGCATTTTCAAAATTTTGGAGTCGTTGAAATCGTTCAAATAGAAGCAATATTAATAAAAAACGTCGCGTAAAAATTTCGTCGTTTTTATGCTGTTTTACGCGTTAAAACGCAGATTAAAACTTTCAAAACGTGCTGTTTTGCTAAAATGTATTTTAGATCGTTGAAATCGTTCAAATAGAAGCAATATTAATAAAACGAATAATAAAAAGAATTTCGTCGTTTTTTATGCGCTGTTTTACGCGTTAAAACGCAGATTAAACTCAAACGTTTTGTAAAATAATAAAAGCATTTTCAAGCATTTTAGATCGTTAGTCGTTAATGGGCGCAATGCCGTAAAGCGGTAATAAAAATTTCGTCGTTTTTTATGCTGTTTTTTGCGTTAAAGCGCGAACCAGCTCAAAACTGTGCGCTGTTTTGCTGACAAAGCATTTTCAGCGATTTTAGATCGTTGAAATCGTTCAAATAAAACGATAATGGCAAAACGAATAGCCAAAATTTGTCGTTTTTATGCTGTTTTACGCGTTAAAACGCAGATTAAAGAAACAAAACGTGGTACGCTGAAATAAAGCATTTTCAAGCATTTTAGATCGTTGGAAATCGTTCAAATAAAACAATATTAATAAAAGCGAATAATAAAAATTTCGTCGTTTTATGATGTTTTACGCGGTTTACATAGATTAAAGCAAAACGCGTGCTGTTTTAGCACAAAATAAGCATTTTCAAGCATTTGAATCGTTAAATCGGGCAAATAAGAAGCAATAGTAATAAAACGGAATAATAAAAAGAGATTCGTCGTTTTTATGCTGTTTTACGCGCGTTAAACGCGATTAAAACTCAAAACGTGCTGTTTTGCTAAAATAAGCATTTTCAAGCGTACCCAGATCGTTGAAATCGTTCAAATAGAAGCAATATTAATAAAAAACGAATAATAAAAATTTCGTCGTTTTATGCTGTTTTAGGCGTTAAAGCGCAGGTGGAAATCAAAACGTGCTGTTTTTTGCTAAAATAAGCATTTTCAAGCATTTTAGATCGTTGAAATCGTTCCGGAAATAGACGCAATAAAATAAAAAACGAATAATAAAATTTCGTCGTTTTTATGCTGTTTTGCGTTAAAACGCAGAATAAAGCTCAAAACGTGCTGTTTTGCTGCAAAATAAGCATTTTCAAGCATTTTAAGGTCCGTTGAAATCGTTCAAATAGACGCAATATTAATAAAAACGAATAATAAAAATTTCGTCGTTTTATGCTGTTTACGCGTTAAAGCAGATTAAAGCTCAAAACGTGTTGTTTTGCTTTAAAATAAGCATTTTTCAAGCATTTAGATCGTTGAAATCGTTTAAATAGAAGCAATATTAACCAAAAACGGGTAAAAAAATTCGTCATTTTATGCTCTTTTACGCGTTAAACGCAGATTAAAGCCAAAACGTGCTGTTTTGCTAAAATAAGCATTTTCAAAGCATTTAGATCGTTGAAATCGCTCAAATAGACGCAATATTAATAAAAACGAATAATAAAAAAATTTCGTCGTTTTTATGCTGTTTTGCGCGTTAAAACGCAGATTAAAACTCAAACGTGCTGTTTTTGCTAAAATAAGCATTTTCGAAGCATTTTAGATCGTTGAAATCGTTCAAATAGACGCAATATTAATAAAACGAATAATAAAAATTCGTCGTTTATGCTGTTTGCGTTAAAGCGCAGATTAAAACTCAAAACGTGCTGTTTTGCTAAAATAAGCATTTTTCAAGCATTTTTAGATCGTTGAAAACGTTCAAATAAACAATATTAATAAAAACGAATAATAAAAAATTTATCGTCTTTATGCTGTTTTACGAGGACGCAGATTAAAAGCTCAAAACGTGCTGTTTTGTTAAAATAAGCATTTTCAGCATTTTAGATCGTTGAAATCTTTCAAAATAAAGCAATATTATTAAAAAGAATAATAAAAATTTAAAATTGAACATGCTGTTTTTACGCGTTAAAACGCAGATTAAAAACTCAAAACGTGCTGTTTTGCTGACCAGCATTTTTCAAGCATTTCAGATCGTTGCAATCGTTCAGAAATAGACGCAATATTAAAAAACGAATAATAAAAATTTCGTCGTTTTTTAGTAACATTTTTACGCGTTAAAACGCAGATTAAAAGCTCAAAACGTGCTGTTTTGGCACAAATAAGCATTTTCAAGCATTTTAGATCGTTGAAATCGTTCAAATAGAAGATATTATTATTAAAAACGAATAATAAAAATTCATCGTTTTTATGATGTTTTACGGTTAAACGCAGATTAAAGCTCAAAACGTGCTGTTTTTGTTAAAATACCAAACATTTTAGATCGTTGAAATCGTTCCAAGAGAAGCAATATTAATAAAAACGAAGATAATAAAATTCGTCGTTTTTATGCACCATTTTACGCGTTAAACGCAGATTAAAAGCTCAAACGTGCTGTTTGCTAAAATAAGCATTTTCAAGCATTTTTAGATCGTTGAAATCGTTCCAAGCGAACGCAATATTAATAAAAACGAATAATAAAAATTTCGTCGTTTTTATGCTGTTTCGCGTTAAAGAAAAGGCGCGTTAAAGCAAAACGTGCTGCTTTGCTAAAATACGCCTTTTCCAGAAGCATTTTAGATCGTTTGAAATCGTTCAAATAGAAGCAATAATGTAAAAACGAATAATAAAAATTCGTCGTTTTATGCTGTTTTACGCGTTAAAACGCAGATTAAAGCTCAAAACGTGCTGTTTTGCTAAAATAAGCATTTTCAAGCATTTTAGATCTTTGAAATCGTTCAAATAGACGCAATAAAATAAAAACAGACAAGCAAAATTTCGTCGTTTTATGCTGTTTTACGCGTTAAAACGCAGAATAAAGCTCAAAACGATGCTGTTTTGCTTTAAAATAAGCATTTTCAGCATTTTAGATCGTTGAAATCGTTCCAAATAGACGCAATATTAATAAAACGAATAATAAAAATTTCGTCGTTTTTGCTGTTTTACGAAGTTAAAAACGCAGATTAAAAGCTCAAAACGTGCTGTTTTGTTAAAATAAGCTGACATTTTAGATCGTTGAAATCGTTCAAATAGAAGCAATATTAATAAAAAACGAATAATAAAAAAATTCGTCGTTTTATGCTGTTTACGCGTTAAAACGCAGATTAAAGCTTTCAAAACGTGCTGTTTGTTAAAATAAGCATTTTCAAACGACTTAAGATGTTTAGAAATCGTTCAAATAGAAACGTATTAGTAATAAAAACGAATAATAAAAAATTCGTGCGTTTTTATGCTGTTTTGCGTTAAAACGCAGATTAAGCTCAAAACGTGCTGTTTTGCTAAAGTAAATTTTCAAGCATTTTAGATCGTTGAAATCGTTCCAAATAGACGCAATATTGGTAAAAACGAATAATAAAATTTCGTCGTTTTTATGCTTTGTTTTACGCGTTAAAACGCAGATTAAAGCGCTCAAAAGCGTGCTGTTTTGCTAAAATAAATTTTCAAGCATTTTAGATCGTTGAAATCACGTTCCAAATGGGCGCAATAAAAATAAAAAGCGAATAATAAAAATTTCGTTTTTTATGCTTATTTTACGCGTTAAAACGCAGAATAAAGCGCAAAACGTGCTGTTTTGCTAAAATAAGCATTTTAGATCGTGAAATCGTTCAAATAGACGCAATAAAAATAAAAACAGATAATAAAAATTTCGTCGTTTTATGCTGTTTTACGCGTTAAAACGCGGAATAAAGCTCAAAACGTGCTGTTTTGCTAAATAAGCATTTTAGACCGTTGAAATCGTTCAAATAGACGCAATATTAATAAAAACGAATAATAAAAATTCGTCGTTTTATACTTTTGTTTATACAAAACGCAGAATAAAGCTCAAAAACGTGCCGTTTTGCTAAAATTAAGCGCATTTTTCAAACGTACCAGATCGTTGATATCGTTCAAATAATTTACCAATATTAATAAAACGAATAATAAAAATTCGTCGTTTTATGCTGTTTTTACGCGTTAAAACGCAGATTAAAGCTCAAAACGTGCTGTTTTGCTAAAATAAGCATTTTCAAGCATTTTAGATCGTTGGAAATCGTTCAAATAGAAGCAATATTAATAAAACGAATAATAAAAATTTCGTCGTTTTTATGCTGTTTTACGCGTTAAAGCAGATTAAAGCTCAAAACGTGCTGTTTTGCTAAAATAAGCATTTTCAAGCATTTTTGATCGTTGAAATCCGTTCAAATAAGGCCCCAATATTAATAAAAAAAGAAAAATAAAAATTCGTCGTTTTTTTGCTGTTTTTCCCGTTAAAACGCAGATTAAAAAACAAAACGTGCTGTTTTGCTAAAATAAACATTTTCAAGCATTTTGAAACGTTTTAAAAACGTTCAAATAGAAGCAATATTTAAAAAAAACGAAAAAAATAAAAATTTATCCCTTTTTTTTGCTGTTTTACAGTTAAAACGCAGATTAAAGCTCAAAACGGTGCTGTTTTGTTAAAATAAACATTTTTTAAAAAAAATTTTTGATCCCCTTGAAATCGTTCCCAAAAAGAAGCAATATTAATAAAAAAAGAATAATAAAAAATTTTTTTTTTTTTATTTTTTATGCGTTAAAACGCAGATTAAAGTAAAAAATTTCTGTTTTTCTAAAAATAAACATTTTTTAAGCATTTTTTGATCGTTTCAATCCCTTCAAATAGACGCAATTTTAAAAACGAATAATAAAAAATTTTGTCGTTTTTATGCTGTTTTACGCGTTAAAACGCAATTAAAACTTTTTAAAAGTGCTGTTTTTCTTTTAAAAAAAATTTTTTAAACATTTTAGATCGTTAAAAAAACCCTTCAAAATAAATCAATATTAATAAAAAAAGAATAATAAAAAATTTGTCGTTTTATGCTTTTACAAATTAAAACCAGATTAAAGCTCAAAACGTGCTGTTTTTTTTAAAATAAAAACATTTTTTCCCCTTTTAGATCGGGTTTTGTTTTTAAATGGGAAACAATATTAATAAAAACGAATAATAAAAAATTTGTCGTTTTATGCGTTTTTTCGCGTTAAAACTCAGATTTAAAGGGTCAAAACGGGGCTGTTTTTTTCTTTTAAAAAAAGCATTTTCAAAAACATTTTAGATCGTTGGGGGAAAACGTTCAAATAGGCCCCAATATTAATAAAAACGAAAAGAAAAAAAATTTTGTCGTTTTTAAAGCTGTTTTTTCGCCCAAAACGCAGATTAAAAACTCAAAAAGTGCTGTTTTTTCTAAAATAAGCATTTTTTAAGCATTTTTTGATCGTTGAAATCGTTTTAAATAGAAGCAATATTAATAAAAAAGAATAATAAAAAAATTTGTCGTTTTTTTTTGCTGTTTTTTCGCGTTAAAACGCAGATTAAAACTCAAAAAAGTGCTGTTTTTCTAAAAATAAGCATTTTCAAAACATTTTAGATCTTTGAAATCGTTCAAATTTGACGCAATAAAAATAAAAACGGGGAAAAATAAAAATTTCGTCGTTTTTTTGCTGTTTTACGCGTTAAAACGCAGGGGAAAAAAACCAAAAAGTGCTGTTTTGCTAAAATAAACATTTTCAAGCATTTTAGATCGTTGGGGAAAAACCCTTTAAATAGACGCAATATTAATTTAAAAAAGAATAATAAAAATTTCGTCGTTTTTATGCGTTTTTCGAGTTAAAACGCAGATTAAAACTCAAAAAGTGGGTGTTTTTTTTAAAATAAGCATTTTTTAAACATTTTTTGATCGTTGAAATCGTTCCCAAAAAGAAACAATATTAATAAAAAAAAGAAAAAAAAAAATTTGTGGCTTTTTTTGCTGTTTTTCGCGTTAAAACGCAGATTAAAACTCAAAACTTCTTTTTTCTAAAATAAGCATTTTCAAACATTTTAAAATCCCCTTGGGAAAACGTTCCCAAAAAGGGGCGCAATATTAATAAAAAAGAATAATAAAAATTTCGTAGTTTTTTTTGCTGTTTTTTCGCGTTAAAAACAGGGGAAAAAACTCAAAACTTCTGTTTTTTCTAAAATAAAACATTTTCAAGCATTTTAGATCGTTGAAATCCCTTTCCCAAAAAAAACAATATTAATAAAAAAAGAATAATAAAAAATTCCCTCGTTTTTTTGCCCGTTTTACGCGTTAAAACGCAGATTAAACCTCAAAACAAAAAACGGCCAAAAAAAAAGCATTTTCAAAACATTTTTTTTGATCGTTGAAATTTGTTCAAATGGACGCAATATTAATAAAACGAATAATAAAAAATTTTGTCGTTTTTTTTGCTGTTTTTTTCGCGTTAAAACGCAGATTAAAACTCAAAACGTGCTGTTTTTTAAAAAAAGCATTTTTTAAGCATTTTAGATCCCCTTGGAAATCGTTCAAATAAAAAAATATTAATAAAAAAAGGAAAAAAAAAAATTCGTCGTTTTTTTAAAATTTTTTTACGCGTTAAAAACGAGATTAAAACTCAAAAAGTGCTGTTTTGCAAAATAAGCATTTTTTAAAACATTTTAAAATCCCTTGAAATCGTTCCCAAAAAGACGCAATAAAAAAAAAAACGGAAAATAAAAAAATTTTGTCGTTTTTTTGCTTTTTTTACGCGTTAAAACGCGGGGAAAAAAACTCAAAACGTGCTTTTTTTTCAAAATAAGCTTTTTTTAAGCGTTTTTTTGATCGTTGAAATCGTTCAAATAGACGCAATATTAATAAAAACGAACAATAAAAATTTCTCCCTTTTATGCTGTTTTTTCCGTTAAAACGCAGATTAAAAATCCCAAAAAATTTCTGTTTTTCTAATAAAAACATTTTCAAGCATTTTTTGATCGGGGGGGAAAACGTTCCCAAAAGAAACAATATTAATTAAAAAACGAATAATAAAAAAAACGTCGTTTTTTTGCTGTTTTCGCGTTAAAACGCAGATTAAAACTCAAAACGTGCTGTTTTTAAAATAAAGCATTTTCAACATTTTGGAAACTTGGGAAAACGTTCAAATGAAGCAATATTAATAAAAACGAATAAAAAAAAAATTTCCCTCGTTTTTAAAAACCACGCGTTAAAACGCAGATTAAAACTCAAAACGTGCTGTTTTCTAAAAAAAAACATTTTTTAAGCATTTTTTGATCGTTGGGGAAAACGTTCAAAAAAGACCCAATATTAAAAAACGGGAAAAAAAAAAAATTCGTCGTTTTTTAACACCCGGGGAAAAACCCGAAATTTAAAACTCAAAACGTGCTGTTTTGCTAAAATAAAAACATTTTCAAGCATTTTAAAATCCCTTGAAATCTTCAAATGGGGAAAAAATATTAATAAAAACGAATAATAAAAATTTATCGTTTTTTTGGCCTTTTACCCCGGTTTAAAAAAAGCAGATTAAAAACTCAAAACGTGCTGTTTTTTTTAAAAAAAAAGCATTTTTTAAGCATTTTAGATCGTTAAAAAACCCCTTTTAAATAAAAACGCAATAAAAATAAAAAAGAATAATAAAAAATTTTCGTTTTTGGCTTTTTACGCGTTAAAACCCGAAAAAAGCTCAAAACGTGCTGTTTTTCTAAAATAAAAAAAATTTTTTTGGCATTTTAGATGTTTGGGGAAAACGTTTAAATGGGAAAAAAAAATTCCCAAAAGAATAATAAAAAAAATCCGTTTTTTTCTGTTTTACGCGTTAAAAAGCAGATTAAAAACTCAAACGTGCTGTTTTGCTAAAAATTAAACATTTTCAAACATTTTAGATCTTTTAAATCGTTCCAAAAAGAAACAAATTTTTAATAAAAACGAATAATAAAAAATTTTGTCGATTTTTTTGCTGTTTTCGCTTTTAAAAAGCAGATTAAAGCTCAAAACGTCTGTTTTTCTAAAAAAGCATTTTTTAAAAACATTTTTGATCGTTGAAATCCCCTTCAAATAGACGCAATATTAATAAAAAGAAAAAAAAAAATTTCGGGCGTTTTTTTGCTGTTTTTTACGCGTTAAAACGCTGATTAAAACTCAAAACGTGCTGTTTTGCTTTAAATTAGCGGTTTTTTAAAACATTTTTGATCGTTGAAATCGTTAAAAAAGACGCAAATTTAAAAAAAACGAAAATAAAAAAATTCGTCGTTTTTTTTGCTGCTTTTACGCGTTAAAACGCAGATTAAACTCAAAACATTCTTTTTTTCAAAATAAAACATTTTTCAAAAGCATTTTTTGATCGTTTGGGAAAACGTTCAAAAAAAGAAGCAATATTTAAAAAAAAACAATTAAAAAAAATTTGTCCTTTTGGGGTTTTTTGCGCGTTAAAACGCAGATTAAACCTCAAAACGTGCTGTTTTGCTAAAATAAAAACATTTTTTAAGCATTTTAGATCCCTTGAAATCGTTCCCAAAAAAGACGCAATATTAATAAAAACGAATAATAAAAATTTCGTCGTTTTTTTTGCTGTTTTTACGCGTTAAAACGCAGATTAAAACACAAATTTATTGCTGTTTTGCTAAAATAAAAACATTTTCAAGCATTTTAGATCCCTTGAAATCGTTTTAAATAGAAACAATATTAATAAAACGAAAAATAAAAAAATTTTTCGTTTTTTTTGCTGGGTTTTCACGCGTTAAAACGCAGATTAAAAAACTCAAAACATTCTTTTTTTAAAATAAAAGCATTTGGCCAAAACATTTTTTGATCGTTGAAATCGTTCAAAAAGACGCAATAAAAAAAAAAAACGAATAATAAAAAAATTTCCGTTTTTTTTTGCTGTTTTACGCGTTAAAACGCAGATTAAAAAAATCAAAACGTGCTGTTTTGCTTAAAATAAGGGATTTTCAAAACATTTTAGATCGTTGAAATCGTTCAAAAAAGAAGCCAAAAAATAAAAACGAATAATAAAAATTCGTCATTTTTATTTCTGTTTTACGCGTTAAAAAGCAGATTAAAAACCCCAAAACGTGCTGTTTTGCTTTTAAAAAAAAGTATTTTTAAAACATTTTAAAATCGTTGAAATCGTTCAAATAGACGCAATAAAAAAAAACGGAAAAAAAAAATTTCGTCGTTTTATGCTGTTTTACGCGTTAAAACGCAGAATAAAAAAACAAAACGTGCTGTTTTTTCAAAATAAGCATTTTCCAAACATTTTAGATCGTTAAATCGTTCAAATAGAAACAATAATTAAAAAACGAATAATAAAAAAATTTGTCGTTTTTTTTGCTGTTTTACCCCGTTAAGCGCAGATTAAACCTCAAAAGGCTTTTGCGTTTTTAAAATAAACATTTTCAAGCATTTTTTTGATCGTTGAAATCGTTCAAATGGACGCCCAAAATTAATAAAAAAGAATAATAAAAATTTCGTCCCCATGCCTTTTTACGCGTTAAAAAGCAGATTAAAGCTCAAAAAGTTTCTGTTTTGCCCAAAAAAACCCTTTTCAAACATTTTTGATCGTTGAAATCGTTTTAAATGAAAAAATATTAATAAAACGGAATAATAAAAAAATTTGTCGTTTTTTGGGTGTTTTCGCGTTAAAACGCAGATTAAAACTCAAAACTTTCTGTTTTGCCCAAAAAAAGCATTTTTTAAACAATTTTTGATCGTTGAAAAACGTTCAAATAGAAAGCAAATAAAAATAAAAACGAATTAAAAAAATTTTGTTTTTTTGCTGTTTACGCCAAAACCCGGGAAAAAAACCCAAAAAATTTTGTTTTGCAAAAATAAGCATTTTCAAACCCTTTTAGATCGTTGGGGAAAACGTTCAAATGGGGGGGAATATTTTAAAAAAAACGAACAATAAAAATTTCGTGTTTTTTTATGCTGTTTACGCGTTAAAACGCGTTAAAAACTCAAAACGTGCTGTTTTGCTAATATAAACATTTTCAAGCTTTTTGATCGTTTTAAATCGTTTAAAAAAGAAGCAATATTAATAAAAACGAATAATAAAAAATCCCTCGTTTTTTTGATGTTTTACCGTTAAAACGCAGATTAAAACTCAAAACTTTCTGTTTTTTTCTAAAATAAAATTTTCAAAAACATTTCAGATCGTTGAAATCCCCTTTTAAATAGAAGCAATATTAATAAAACGAAAATAAAAATTTCGTGTTTTTTAAAGCTTTTTTTTTACCCCGTTAAAAAGCAGTTAAAAACTCAAAACGTGCTGTTTTTTCCCAAAATAAGCATTTTCAAAAACATTTTAGATCGTTGAAATCGTTCAAATAAGGGGGGGAATAAAAAAAAAAAACGAATAATAAAAAATTTTGTCGTTTTTATGCTGTTTTACGCGTTAAAACGAATTAAAAACTCAAAACGTGCTGTTTTGCCAAAAAAAAACATTTTTTTAAGCATTTTTTGATCTTTTAAATCGTTCAAATAGACCCAATATTAATAAAAAACGAATAATAAAAATTCGTCGTTTTTATGCTGTTTTTTTTCCCCGTTAAAACCCAGATTAAAACTCAAAACGTGCTGTTTTGCTAAAATAAACATTTTCAAGCATTTTAGATCGTTGAAATCGTTCAAATGGAAATCAATATTAATAAAAACGAATAATAAAAATTCGTCGTTTTTATGCTGTTTTACGAGTTAAAACGCAGATTAAAGCTCAAAACGTGCTGTTTTGTTAAAATAAACATTTTCAAAACATTTTAGATCGTTGAAATCGTTCAAATAGAAGCAATATTAATAAAAACAATAATAAAAAATTCGTCGTTTTTTTATGCTGTTTTACGCGATTAAAACTCAGATTAAAAGCTCAAAACGTGCTGTTTTGCTAAAATAAGCATTTTCAAGCATTTTAGATCGTTGAAATCGTTCAAATAGACGCAATATTAATAAAACGAATAATAAAAATTTCGTCGTTTTTTATGCTGTTTTACGCGTTAAAACGCAGATTAAAAGCACAAATTGTGCTGTTTTGCTAAAATAAGCATTTTCAAGCATTTTAGATCGTTGAAATCGTTCAAATAGAAGCAATATTAATAAAAACGAATAATAAAAATTCTTCGTTTTTATGCTGTTTCACGCGTTAAAACGCAGATTAAAACTCAAAACATGCTGTTTTGCTAAAATAAGCATTTTCAAGCATTTTAGATCGTTGAAATCGTTCAAATAGACGCAATAAATAAAAACGAATAATAAAAATTTCGTCGTTTTTATGCTGTTTTTTCGCGTTAAAACGCAGAATAAAGCTCAAAACGTGCTGTTTTGCTAAAATAGCATTTTCCCAAACATTTTAGATCGTTTGAAATCGTTCAAATAGACGCAATAAATTTAAAAAAAACGAAAATAAAAATTTCGTCGTTTTTTTGCTGTTTTACGCGTTAAAACGCAGATTAAAACTCAAAACGTGCTGTTTTGCTAAATAAGCATTTTCAAGCATTTTAGATCGTTGAAATCGTTCAAATGACAATATTAATAAAAACGAATAATAAAAATCGTCGTTTTTTTGCTGTTTTACGCCCTTAAACGCAGATTAAAACTCAAAACGTGCTGTTTTGCTAAAATAAGCATTTTCAAGCATTTTAGATCGTTGAAATCGTTCAAATAAACAATATTAATAAAAACGAATAATAAAATTTCGTTTTTTATGCTGTTTTACGGTTAAAACGCAGATTAAAACTCAAAACGTGCTGTTTTGCTAAAATAAGCATTTTCAAGCATTTTTAGATCGTTGAAATCGTTCAAATAGACGCATAAAAATAAAACGAATAATAAAAATTTCGTCGTTTTTATGCTGTTTTACGCGTTAAAACGCAGTTAAAAACTCAAAACGTGCTGTTTTGCTAAAATAAAGCATTTTCAAGCATTTTTTGATCGTTGAAATCGTTCAAATAGACGCAATATTAATAAAAACAATAATAAAAAATTTTGTCGTTTTTATGCTGTTTTACCGTTAAAACGCAGATTAAAGCTCAAAACGTGCTGTTTTGCTAAATAAGCATTTTCAAGCATTTTAGATCGTTGAAATCGTTCAAATAGAAGCAATATTAATAAAACGAATAATAAAAATTATCGTTTTATGCTGTTTTACGTTAAAACGCAGATTAAAAACTCAAAACGTGCTGTTTTTTTTAAAATAAGCATTTTCAAAATTTTAGATCGTTGAAATCGTTCAAATAGAAGCAATATTAATAAAAACGAATAATAAAATTCGTTTTTTTTTTTTGCTGTTTATGCGTTAAAAAGCAGATTAAAAAACTCGAAAAAACTGCTTTTTTTTGCTAAAATTTAAACAAAAATTAAAATTTGTCGTTTATCTTTTAGCGTAAAACATAAAAGCTAAAAATCTGTTTTTTAAAAAAGCTTTCCAAATTTTTTAACCGTTGAAATCGTTCAAATAGAATCCAATATTAATAAAAACGAATAATAAAAATTTTCGTTTTTCGTTTTTTTTTATGCTGTTTTTTA
>NW_027045862.1:0-45074 GCF_025399875.1 Dalotia coriaria
AATCGTTTTAAATGGGAAAAATATTAATAAAAACGAATAATAAAAAAATTTTTCCCTTTTTTGCTGTTTTACCCCGTTAAACGCAGATTAAAACTCAAAAAGTGCTGTTTTTTAAAATGTTTTCAAGCATTTTAGATCGTTGAAATCGTTCAAATAGAAAATATTAATAAAAAAACGAAAAATAAAAAATTTGTCGTTTTATTCTGTTTTTCGCGTTAAAACCAGATTAAAGCTCAAAACGGGGCTGTTTTGCTAAAATAAGCATTTTCCAAACATTTTTTGATGGGGGGAAATCGTTCAAAAGACCAAAAATTAATAAAGGGAAAAAAATAATAAAAAATTTTTGTCGTTTTATGCTGTTTTACGCGTTAAAACCAGGAAATTCTAAAAAGTGCTGTTTTGCTAAAATAAGCATTTTCAAGCATTTTAAAAATCGTTTGGGAAACGTTCAAAAAAAAACCAAATTAATAAAAAAAAATAATAAAAAATTTTTCCCTTTTATGCTGTTTTACCCCGTTAAAAAGCAGATTAAAGCTCAAACGTGCTTTTTGCTAAAATAACATTTTCAAGCATTTTTTGATCGTTGAAATCGTTCAAAAAAGACGCAATATTAATAAAAAAAGAATAATAAAAATTTCCCCTCGTTTTTTTGCTGTTTTACGCGTTAAAACGCAGAATAAAGCTCAAAACGTGCTGTTTTGCTAAAATAAGCATTTTCAAAACATTTTTGATCTTTAAATGTTCAAAAAAGAAGCAATATTAAAAAAAAACGAAAAATAAAAAAATTCGTCGTTTTTATGCTGTTTTACGCGTTAAAAAGCAGATTAAAAACTCAAAAAAGTGCTGTTTTTTCTAAAATAAAAAAAATTTTTAAAACATTTTTGATCGTTGAAATCGTTCAAAAAAGAAGCAATATTAATAAAAAAAGAATAATAAAAAAAATTTGTCGTTTTTTTTGCTGTTTTTCGCGTTAAAAAAGCAGATTAAAAACTCAAAACGTGCTTTTTTTGTAAAATAAAATTTTCAAGCATTTTTTGATCGTTGAAATCTTCCAAATAGAAGCAATATTTAAAAAAAAACGAATAATTAAAAAATTTTTCGTTTTATTCTGTTTTACGCGTTAAAACGCAGATTAAAACTCAAAACGTTCTGTTTTGCTAAAATAAGCATTTTTAAGCATTTTAGATCGCTGGAAATCGTTCAAATAGAAGGCAAATATTAATAAAAAAACGAATAAAAAATTTGTCGTTTTATGCTGTTTTACGCGTTAAAAACTCCAGATTAAAGCTCAAAACGTGCTGTTTTGCTAAAATAAGCATTTTCAAGCATTTTAGATCGTTGAAATCGTTCAAATAGACGCAATATTAATAAAAAAACAAATAATAAAAATTTCGTCGTTTTATGCTGTTTTACGCGTTAAACGCAGATTAAAGCTCAAAACGTGCTGTTTTGCTAAAATAAGCATTTTCAAGCATTTTGTATCGCTGAAATTGTTCAAATAGAAGCAATATTATTAAAACGAATAATAAAAATTTTGTCGTTTTTATGCTGCTTACGCGTTAAAACGCAGATTAAAGCTCAAAACGCCTGTTTTGCTAAAATAAGCATTTTCAAGCATTTTAGATCGTTGAAATCGTTCAAATAGACGCAACAAAATAAAACGAATAACAAAAAATTTCGTCGTTTCTGCCGTTTTACGCGTTAAAACGCAAATTAAAAGCCTTCAAACGTGCTGTTTTGCTAAAATAAGCATTTTCAAGCATTTTAGATCGCTGAAATCGTTCAAATAGAAGCAATATTAATAAAACAAATAATAAAAATTCGTCGTTTTATGCTGTTTTACGCGTTAAAACGCAGATTAAAGCTCAAACGTGCTGTTTTGCTAAAATAAGCATTTTCAAGCATTTTAGATCGTTGAAATCGTTCAAATAGACGCAATATTAATAAAAAACGAATAATAAAAAATTTCGTCGTTTTGTGCTGTTTTCCGCGTTAAACGCAGATTAAAGCTCAAAATGCGCTGTTTTGCTAAAATAAGCATTTTCAAGCATTTTAGATCGTTGAAATCGCGTTCAAATAGATCGCAATATTAATAAAAAACGAATAATGTACCTCTGTCGTTTTTATGCTGTTTTACGCGTTAAAACGCAGAATTAAGCCTGCAAACGGTGCTGTTTTGCTAAAATAAGCATTTTCAAGCATTTTAGACGTTGAAATTGTTCAAATAGAAGCTGAATATTAATAAAAAACGAATAATAAAAATCTGTCGTTTTATGCTGTTTTACGTTAAAACGCAGATTAAAGCTCAAACGTGCTGTTTTGCTAAAATAAGCATTTTCAAGCATTTTAGATCGTTGAAATCGTCTAAATAGACGCACATTAATAAAAAACGAATAATAATAAATTCGTCGTTTTATGTTGTTTTACGCGTTAAAAACGCAGATTAAAGCTCAAACGTGCTGTTTTGCTAAAATAAGCATTTTCAAGCATTTTTAGATCGGTGAAATCGTTCAAATAGAAGCAATATTAATAAAACGAATAATAAAAAATCTGTCGTTTTATGCTGTTTTACGCGTTAAAACGCAGATTAAAGCTCAAAACGTGCTGTTTTGCTAAAATAAGCATTTTCAAGCATTTTAGATCGTTGAAATCGTTCAAATAGAAGCAATATTAATAAAAACGAATAATAAAAATCGTCGTTTTATGCTGTTTTACGCGTTAAAACGCAGACAAAGCTCAAAACGTGCTGTCTTGCTAAAATAAGCATTTTCAAGCATTTTGATCGTTGAAATCCTTCAAATAGACGCAATATTAATAAAAACGACAATAAAAATTTCTGCCGTTTTTATGCTGTTTTACGCGTTAAAACGCAGATTAAAGCTCAAACGTGCTGTTTTGCTAAAATAAGCATTTTCAAGCATTTTAGATCGTTGAAATCGTTCAAATAGAAGCAATATTAATAAAAACGAATAATAAAAATCTTGCCGTTTTATGCTGTTTTACGCGTTAAAAACGCAGATTAAAAGCTCAAAACGTGCTGTTTGCTGCTAAAATAAGTATTTTCAAGCATTTAGATCGTTGAAATCGTTCAAATAGACGCAATAAAAATAAAAACGAATAATAAAATTTTGTGGTTTTTATGCTGTTTTACGCGTTAAAACGCAGATTAAAGCTCTAAAACGTACTGTTTAAGGCTAAAATAAGCATTTTCAAGCATTTGTGATCGTTGAAATCGTTCAAATAGACGTAATAAAAATAAAAAAACGAATAATAAATATTTTCCCGTCGTTTTATTCCGTTTTACGCGTTAAAACGCAGATTAAAGCTCAAACGTACTGTTTTGCTAAAATAAGCATTTCAAGCATTTTAGATCGTTGAAATCGTTCAACAGAGAAGCAATATTAATAAAAAACGAATAATAAAAATTCGTCGTTTTATGTTGTTTTACGCGTCAAACGCAGATTAAAGCTCAAAACGTGCTGTTTTGCTAAAAATAAGCATTTTCAAGCATTTTAGATCGTTGAAATCGTTCAAATAGACGCAATATTAATAAAAACGAATAATGTGCAATTCCTTAACGTTTTTATGTTGTTTTACGCGTTAAAACGCAGATTAAAGCTCAAAACGTGCTGTTTTGCTAAAATAAGCATTTTCAAGACGATCGTTGAAATCGTTAAATAGATAGCAATATTACTGCAAAACGTATAATAAAATTTCGTCGTTTTTATGCTGTTTTACGCGTTAAACGCAGATTAAAGCTCAAACGTGCTGTTTTGCTAAAATAAGCATTTTCAAGCATTTTAGATCGTTGAAATCACCAAATAGAAGCAATATTAATAAAAACAAATAATAAAAACGTCGTTTTATAAGGTTTTTACGCGTTAAACGCAGATTGTGCTCAAAACGTGCTGTTTGCTAAAATAAGCATTTTCAAGCATTTTAGATCGTTGAAATGCTCAAATAGAAGCAATATTAATAAAACGAATAATAAAAACTCTCGTCGTTTTTATGCTGTTTTACGCGTTAAAACGCAGATTAAAGCTCAAACGTGCTGTTTTGCGAAAATAAGCATTTTCAAGCATTTTAGATCGTTGAAATCGTTCACAAATAGACGCAATATTAATAAAAAACGAAATAATAAAAAAAATTCGTCGTTTTATGCTGCTCTTTACGCGTTAAACGCAGATTAAAGCTCAAAACGCGCTGTTTTGCTAAAATAAGCATTTTCAAGATTTTAGATCGTTGAAATCGTTCAAATAGAAGCAATATTAATAAAAAACGAATAATAAAAAATTGTCGTTTTATGCTGCTTTACGCGTTAAACGCAGATTAAAGCCTTCAAACGTGCTGTTTTGCTAAAATAAGCATTTTCAAGCATTTTAGATCGTTGAAATCGTTCAACAAACGTACAAAAATAAAAACGAATAATAAAATTTCGTCGTTTTTATGCCGTTTTACGCGTTAAAACGCAGATTAAAAGCTCAAAACGTGTAGTGTTGCTAAAATAAGCATTTTCAAGCATTTTAGATAGTTGAAATCGTTCAAATAGAAGCAATATTAATAAAAACGAATAATAAAAATTCGTCGTTTTTATGTTTTTACGCGTTAAAAACGCAGATTAAAAGCTCAAAACGTGCCGTTTTGCTAAAATATGCATTTTAAGCATTTTAGATCGTTGAAATCGTTCAACAGACGCAATATTAATAAAAACGAATAATAAAAAATTTCGTCGTTTTATGCTGTTTTACGTTAAACGCAGATTAAAGCTCAAAACGTGCTGTTTTGCTAAAAATACATTTTCAAGCATTTTAGATCGTTGGAAATCGTTCAAATAGACGTAATATTAATAAAAAACGAATAATGTAAATTCGTCGTTTTATGTTGTTTTTACGTTAAAACGCAGATTAAAGCTCAAATGTGCTGTTTTGCTAAAAATAAGCATTTTCAAGCATTTTAGATCGTTGAAATCGTTCAAATAGAAGCCAAATATTAATAAAACGAATAATAAAAATTTCGTCGTTTTTATGCTGTGTTACGCGTTAAAACGCAGATTAAAAGCTCAAAACGTGCTGTTTTGCTAAAATAAGCATTTTCAAGCATTTTAGATCGTTGAAATCGTTCAATAGAAGCAATATTAATAAAAACGAATAATAAAAATTCGTCGCTTTATGCCGCTTTACGCTAAAAACGCAGATTAAAGCTCAAAACGTGCTGTTTTGCTAAACAAGCATTTTCAAGCATTTTAGATCGTTGAAATCGTTTAAATAGACGCAATATTAATAAAAACGAATAATAAAATTTCGTCGTTTTATGCTGTTTTACGCGTTAAACGCAGATTAAAGCACAAAATCGCTGTTTTGCTAAAATAAGCATTTTCAAGCATTTTAGATCGTTGAAACTGTCAAATAGACGCAATATTAATAAAACGACAATAAAAATTTCGTCGTTTTATGCTGTTTTACGCGTTAAACGCAGATTAAAGCTCAAAACGCGCGTTTTACTAAAATTAGCATTTTCAAGCATTTTAGATCGTTGAAATCGTTCAAATAGAAGCAATATTAACAAAAACGAATAATAAAAAAAATTCGTCGTCGCGTTTACGTTAAAAACGCAGATTAAACCTCAAAACGGGCTGTTTGCTAAAATGCTGTGCATTTTCACAATTTAGATCGCTGAACTGTTCAAAAAGACGCAATATTAATAAAACGAATAATAAAAAATTTCGTCGTTTTTATGCTGTTTTACGCAACGCAGATAAAAGCTCAAAACGTGCTGTTTTGCTAAAATAAGCATTTTCAAGCATTTTAGATCGTTGAAATCGTTCAAATAGACGCAATAAAAAATAAAAACGAATAATAATAATTTCTGTCGTTTTATGCCGTTTTACGCGTTAAAACGCAGATTAAAAGCTCAAAACGTGCTGTTTTGCTAAAATAAGCATTTTCAAGCATTTAGATCGTTGAACCGTTCAAATAGACGCAATATTAATAAAAAAACGAATAACAAAAAATTCGTCGTTTTATGCTGTTTTACGCGTTAAAAACGCAGATTAAAGCTCAAACGTGCTGTTTTGCTAAAATAAGCATTTTCAAGCATTTTAGATCGGTGAAATCGTTCAAATAGAAGCACATTAATAAAAACGAATAATAAAAATTCGTCGTTTTTATGCTGTTTTACGCAAGTTAAACGCAGATTAAAGCCTGCAAACGTGCTGTTTTGCTAAAATAAGCATTTTCAAGCATTTTTAGATCGTTGAAATCGTTCAAATAGACGTCAAAATAAAAACGAATAATAAAAATTTCGTCGTTTTTATGCTGTTTACGCGTTAAAACGATTAAAGCTCAAACTTACTGTTTTGCTAAAATAAGCATTTTCAAGCATTTTAGATCGTTGAAATCGTTCAAATAGGAAGCACATACTAAAACGAATAATAAAAATTCTGTCGTTTTTTATGCTGTTTACGCGTTAAAAACGCAGATTAAAAGCTCAAAACGTGCTGTTTTGCTAAAATAAGCATTTTCAAAGCATTTTAGATCGTTGAAATCGTTCAACAGACGCAATATTAATAAAAAAAACGAATAATAAAAATTTCTTGCCGTTTTTATGCTGTTTTACGCGTTAAAACGCAGATTAAAAGCTCAAAACGTGCTGTTTTATTAAAATAAGCATTTTCAAGCATTTTAGATCGTTGAAATCGTTCAAATAGAAGCAAATATTAATAAAACAAATAATAAAAAATTCGTCGTTTTATGCTGTTTTACGCAAGTTAAAACGCAGATTAAAGCTCAAAACGTGCTGTTTTGCTAAAATAAGCATTTTCTACATTTTAGATCGTTGAAATCGCTCAAATAGAAGCAATATTAATAAAAAACGAATAATAAAAAAAACTCGTCGTTTTTATGCTGTTTTACGCGTTAAGACGCAGATTAAAGCTCAAAACGTGCTGTTTTGCGAAAATACATTTTCAAGCATTTTAGATCGTTGAAATCGTTCAAATAGGACGCAATATTAATAAAAAAACGAATAATAAAAATTCGTCGTTTTATGCTGTTTTACGCGTTAAAACGCAGATTAAAGCTCAAAACGTGCTGTTTTGCTAAAATAAGCATTTTCAAGCATTTTAGATCGTTGAATCGTTCAAATAGAAGCAATATTAATAAAAAAAAACGAATAATAAAAATTCGTCGTTTTTATGTTGTTTTACGCGTTAAAACGCAGATTAAAGCTCAAAACGCGCTGTTTTGCTAAAATAAACAAGCATTTTGATCGTTGAAATCGTTCAAAAAGGACGTATTAATAAAAACGAATAATAAAAAAAATTTGTCGTTTTTTTTCGTTTTACGCGTTAAAAAGCAGATTAAAGCTCAAAACGTGCTGTTTTGCTAAAATAAAACATTTTCAAAAATTTTAGATCGTTGAAAACGTTCAAATAAACAATATTAATAAAACGAATAATAAAAATTCGTCGTTTTTATTTGTTTTACGCGTTAAAAGCGTTAAAACTCAAAAAGGCTGTTTTGTAAAATAACATTTTAAGCATTTTAGATCGTTGGGGAAAACGTTCAAATAAACGAATAAAAATAAAAACGAATAATAAAAATTTGTCGTTTTTTTGCCGTTTTACGCGTTTAAACGCAGATTGCTCAAAAATGATTTTGCTAAAATAAACATTTTCAAGCATTTTTAAATCGTTCAAATAGACGCAATAAATAAAAACGAATAATAAAATTTCGTCGTTTTTTTGCCTTTTTACGCGTTAAAACGCAGATTAAACTCAAAACGTGCTGTTTTGCTAAAATAGCATTTTCAAGCATTTTAGATCGTTGAAATCGTTCAAAAGAAGCAATATTTAAAAAAACGAATAATAAAAATTCGTCGTTTTTATGCTGTTTTACGCGTTAAAACGCAGATTAAACCCCAAAACGGGGTGTTTGGGTAAAATAACATTTTCAAGCATTTTAGATCGTTGAAATCGTTCAAAAGAAGCAATATTAATAAAAACGAATAATAAAAAAATTTTGTCGTTTTTTGCCTGTTTTACGCGTTAAAACGCAGATTAAAACTCAAAACGTGCTTTTGAAAATAAGCATTTCAAGCATTTTAGATCGTGAAATCGTTCAAATAAAGCAATATTAATAAAAAACGAATAATAAAAATTTCGTCGTTTTTATGCTGTTTTACGCGTTAAAACGCGATTAAAGCTCAAAACGTGCTGTTTTGTAAAATAAGCATTTTCAAGCATTTTAGATGTGAAATCGTTAAATAGAAGCAATATTAATAAAAACGAATAAAAAAAATCGTCGTTTTATGCTGTTTTACGCGTTAAAACGCAGATTAAAGCTCAAACGTCTGTTTTGCTAAAATAAGCATTTTCAAGCATTTTAATGTTAAATCGTTTAAATAGACGCATATTAATAAAAAAGAATAATATAAAATTCTGTTTTTTTGCTGTTTACGCTTAAACGCAGATTAAAGTAAAACGTTCGTTTTGCTAAAAAAGCATTTCAAGCATTTTACATCGTTAAATCGTTTTAAAGACGAATAAATATAAACGATAATAAAATTCGTCGTTTTATACGTTTTACGCGTTAAAACGCAGATTAAACTCAAACGGCTGTTTTGCTAAAATAAGCATTTTCAAGCATTTTGATCGTTGAAACGTTCAAATAGACCCCAATAAATAAAAAAGAATAATTATTCGTCGTTTTTATGCGTTTTACGCGTTAAAACGCAGATTAAAAATCAAAACTGCTGTTTTGCTAAAATAAAACATTTTCAAGCATTTTTGATCGTTGAAATCGGTTAAATAGACGCAATAAAATAAAAAAGAATAATAAAAATTCGTCGTTTTTATGCTGTTTTAGCCCTTAAAACGCAGATTAAAGCTCAAAACGTGCTGTTTTGCTAAAATAAGCATTTCAAAAGCATTTTTGATCGTTGAAATCGTTCAAATAGACGCAATATTAATAAAAACGAATAATAAAAATTTCGTCGTTTTTATGCTGTTTTACGCGTTAAAACGCAGATTAAAAGCTCAAAACGTGCTGTTTTGCTAGAATAAGCATTTTCAAGCATTTTAGATCTTTGAAATCGTTCAAATAGAAGCAATATTAATAAAAACGAATAATAAAAATTCGTCGTTTTATGCTGTTTTACGCGTTAAACGCAGATTAAAAGCTCAAACGTGCTGTTTTGCTATAATAAGCATTTTCAAGCATTTTTAGATCGTTGAAATCGTTTAAATAGACGCAATATTAATAAAAACGAATAATAAAAATTTTCGTCGTTTTTTATGCTGTTTTACGCGTTAAAACGCAGATTAAACTAAAACGTGCTGTTTTGCTAAAATAAGCATTTTCAAGCTATTTTAGATCGTTGAAATCGTTTAAATAGACGCAATATTAATAAAAACGAATAATAAAAAATTTTCGTCGTTTTATGTGTTTACGCGTTAAAAACGCAGATTAAAGCTAAAACGTGCTGTTTCTAAAATAAGCATTTTCAACATTTTAGATCGTTGAAATCGTTAAATAAAAGCAATATTAATAAAAACGAATAATAAAAATTGTCGTTTTATGCTGTTTTACGCGTTAAAACGCAGATTAAAGCTCAAAACGTGCTGTTTTTGCTAAAATAAGCATTTTCAACATTTTAGATCGTTGAAATCGTTAAAATAAAAAGCAATATTAATAAAAACGAATAATAAAAAATTCGTCGTTTTAATGCTGTTTTACGCGTTAAAAACGCAGATTAAAGCTCAAAACGTGCTGTTTTGCTAAAATAAGCATTTTCAAGCATTTTAGATCGTTGAAATCCGTTTAAATAGAAGCAATATTAATAAAACGAATAATAAAATTTCGTCGTTTTATGCTGTTTTACGCGTTAAAACGCAGATTAAAGCTCAAAACGTGCTGTTTTGCTAAAATAATAATTTCAAGCATTTTAGATCGCTTGAAATCGTTCAAATAGAGCAATTAATAAAAACGAATAATAAAATTCGTCGTTTTATGCTGTTTACGCGTTAAAACGCAGATTAAAGCTCAAAGTGCTGTTATTAAAATAAAAAGCATTTAGATCGTTGAAATCGTTAAAAGACGAAAAATTAATAAAAAAAGAATAATAAAAATTCGTCGTTTTTGCTGTTTTACGCGTTAAAACGCAGATTAAAACTCAAAAAGCTGTTTTGCTAAAATAAGCATTTTCAAGCATTTTAGATCGTTGAAATCGTTCAAATAAAACAATATTTAAAAAAAAACGAATAATAAAAAAGTCGTTTTGCTGTTTTCCGTTAAAACCAGATTAAAACCAAAACGTGCTGTTTTGCTAAAATAAAAATTTTTAAGCATTTTTTGATCGTTGAAATCGTTAAAGAAGCAAAAAAAACAATAAAAAAATTTTGTCGTTTTTTTGCTGTTTTTTTCGCGTTAAAAAACCCGAAAAACCAAAACGGCTGTTTTTTCAAAAAAAGATTTTTGCATTTTAGATCGTTTAAATCGTTAAATAAACGCAATAAAAATAAAAACGAATAAAAAAATTTCGTTTTTTTTGCCGTTTTACGCGTTAAAACGCAGATTAAACTCAAAACGTGTGTTTGCTAAAATAAAATTTTCAAGCATTTTTTGAT
The DNA here is from genome assembly GCF_025399875.1 of Dalotia coriaria. NCBI lineage: Eukaryota > Metazoa > Arthropoda > Insecta > Coleoptera > Staphylinidae > Dalotia > Dalotia coriaria. The sequence continues at coordinate 10,625 of NW_027045862.1, forward strand.
CGTTGAAATCGTTCAAAAGGAAATAATAAAAACGAATAATAAAAAATTTTGTTTTTTTTGTTTTTGCGTTTAAAAAGCAGATTAAACTCAAAAAGGCGGCTAAAATAGCATTTTTGCGATCGTTAAACGTTCAAAAAAAGCAATATTAATAAAAAAAAAATAAAAATTTTGTCGTTTTTATGCTGTTTTACGCGTTAAAACGCAGATTAAACTCAAAACGGGGTGTTTTGCTAAAATAATATTTTCGCATTTTTAAACGTTGAAATCGTTAAAAGACGCAATATTAATAAAAAAGTAAAAAAAAATTGCGTTTTATGCGTTTTACGCGTTAAAACGCGATTAAAGCTCAAAAGTGCTGTTTTTTTCTAAAATAAATTTTCCATTTTAGACGGAAATCGTTCAAATAGGCAAAAAAATAAAAAAGAATAATAAAAAAATTTTCCCTTTTTATGCTTTTACGCGTTAAAACGAGATTAAACTCAAAACGGGTGTTTTGCTTTTAAAAAAAGCATTTTTTAAGCTTTTTTTATCGTTGAAAACGTTCAAAAGAAGCAATATTAAAAAAAAACGAATAAAAAAAAATTCGTCGTTTTGCGTTTTAGCGTTAAACGCAGATTAAAATCAAAAAGTGCGGCTAAAATAAGCATTTTTAAACAAGATCGTGAAATCGTTTAAATAGACCAAAATTAAAAAAAAACGAATAATAAAATTTTGTCGTTTTTTTGCTGTTTTACGCGTTAAAACGCAGATTAAAACTCAAAACGTGCTGTTTTGCTAAAATAAGCATTTTCAAGCATTTTAGATCGTTGAAATCGTTTAAATAGACGCAATAAAATAAAACGAATAATAAAAATTTCGTCGTTTTTATGCCGTTTTACGCGTTAAAACGCAGATTAAAGCTCAAAACGTACTGTTTGCTAAAATAAGCATTTTCAAGCATTTTAGATCGTTGAAATCGTTCAAATAGAAGCAATATTAATAAAAACGAATAATAAAAATTTCGTCGTTTTTATGCTGTTTTACGCGTTAAAACGCAGATTAAAGCTCAAAACGTGCTGTTTTGCTAAAATAAGCATTTTCAAGCATTTTAGATCGTTTTAAATCGTTCAAATAGACGCAATATTAATAAAACGAATAATAAAATTTCGTCGTTTTTTATGCTGTTTACGCGTTAAAACGCAGATTTTTAAAACTCAAAACGTGCTGTTTTGCTAAAATAAGCATTTTCAAGCATTTTAGAATCGTTGAAATCGTTCAAATAGAAGCAATATAATAAAAACAAATAATAAAAAATTCGTCGTTTTTATGCTGTTTTACGCGTTAAAACGCAGATTAAAGCTCAAAACGTGCTGTTTTGCTAAAATAAGCATTTTCAAGCATTTTAGATCGTTGAAACGCTCAAATAGAAGCAATATTAATAAAACGAATAATAAAACTCGTCGTTTTATGCTGTTTTACGCGTTAAAACGCAGATTAAAGCTCAAAACGTGCTGTTTTGGAAAATAAAACATTTTCAAGCATTTTTGATCGTTGAAATCGTTCTAAAGCAATATTAATAAAACGAATAATAAAAATTCGTCGTTTTTATGCTGTTTTACGCGTTAAAACGCAGATTTAAAGCTCAAACGTGCTGTTTTGCTTTAAATTTAAGCATTTTTAGATACGTTGAAATCGTTTTAAATAGACGCAATATTAATAAAAACGAATAATAAAAATTTCGCGTTTTATGCTGTTTTACGCGTTAAAACGCAGATTAAAGCTAAACGTGCTGTTTCAAAATATGCATTTTCAAGCATTAGATCGTTGAAATCGTTCAAATAGACGCAATATTAATAAAAACGCAAAAATAAAAATTTCGTCGTTTTTATGCTGTTTACGCGTTAAAACGCAGATTAACTCAAAACGTGCTGTTTTGCTAAAATAAAACATTTTCAAGCATTTTAGATCGTTGAAATCGTTCAAATAGACGCAATATTAATAAAAACGAATAATAAAAATTCGTCGTTTTTTTGCTGTTTACGCGTTAAAACGCAGATTAAAGCTCAAAATGGCTGTTTTGCTAAAATAAGCATTTCAAAACATTTTAGATCGTTGAAATCGTTCAAATAGAAGCAATATAATAAAACGAATAATAAAAATTTCGTCGTTTTTAATGCTGTGTAACGCGTTAAAACGCAGATTAAACTCAAAACGTGCTGTTTTGCTAAAATAAGCATTTTCAAAGCATTTTAGATCGTTGAAATCGTTCAAATAAAGCAATATTAATAAAACGAATAATAAAAATTCGTCGTTTTTATGCTGTTTACGCGTTAAACGCAGATTAAACTCAAAACGTGCTGTTTTGCTAAAATAAGCATTTTCAAGCATTTTAGATCGTTGAAATCGTTCAAATAAACGCAATAAAATAAAAAACGAATAATAAAAATTTCGTCGTTTTATGCCGTTTTACGCGTTTGAACGCAGATTAAAGCTCAAAACGTGTAGTTTTGCTAAAATAAGCATTTTAAAGCATTTTAGATCGTTGAAATCGTTCAAATAGACGCAATAAAAATAAAACGAATAATAAAAATTTCGTCGTTTTATGCCGTTTTACGCGTTAAAACGCAGATTAAAGCTCAAAACGTACTGTTTTGCTAAAATAAGCATTTTCAAGCATTTTAGATCGTTGAAATCGTTCAAATAGAAGCAATATTAATAAAAACGAATAATAAAAATTTCGTCGTTTTTTATGCTGTTTTCGCGTTAAAATGCAGATTAAAGCTCAAAACGTGCTGTTTTGCTAAAATAAAGCATTTTCAAGCATTTTAGATCGTTGAAATCGTTCAAATAGACGCAATATTAATAAAACGAATAATAAAAATTTCGTCGTTTTTATGCTGTTTTACGCGTTAAAACGCAGATTAAAGCTCAAAACGATGCTGTTTTGCTAAAATAAGCATTTTCAAGCATTTTAGATCGTTGAAATCGTTCAAATAGAAGCAATATTAATAAAAACAAATAATAAAAATTCGTCGTTTTTATGCTGTTTTACCGTTAAAACGCAGATTAAAAGCTCAAAATGTGCTGTTTTGCTACAATAAGCATTTTCAAGCATTTTAGATCGTTGAAATCGTTCAAATGAAGCGTAATATTATAAAACGAATAATAAAAATTTCGTCGTTTTTGCTGTGTAACGCGTTAAAACGCAGATTAAACTCAAAACGTGCTGTTTTGCTAAAATAAGCATTTTCAAGCATTTTAGATCGTTGAAATCGTTCAAATAGAAGCAAATTAATAAAAAACGAATAAAAATTCGTCGTTTTTATGCTGTTTTACGCGTTAAAACGCAGATTAAAGCTCAAAACGTGCTGTTTTGCTAAAATAAGCATTTTCAAGCATTTTAGATCGTTGAAATCGTTTAAATAGACGCAATATTAATAAAACGAATAATAAAAATTTCGTCGCTTTTATGCTGTTTCGCGTTAAAACGCAGATTAAAGCACAAAACATGCTGTTTTGCTAAAATAAGCATTTTCAAGCATTTTAGATCGTTGAAATCGTTCAAATAGACGCAATATTATAAAACGAATAATAAAAAATTTCGTCGTTTTTATGCTGTTTTACGCGTTAAAACGCAGATTAAAAGCTCAAAACTATGTGTTTTGCTTAAAATAAGCATTTTCAAGCATTTTTTAGATCGTTGAAATCGTTCAAATAGAAGCAATATTAATAAAAACGAATAATAAAAATTCGTCGTTTTTATGCTTTTACGCGTTAAAACGCAGATTAAAGCTCAAAACGTGCTGTTTTGCAAAATAAGCATTTTCAAGCATTTTAGATCGTTGAAATCGTTCAAATAAACGCAATAAAAATAAAAACGAATAATAAAAATTTCGTCGTTTTATGCCGTTTTACGCGTTTGAACGCAGATTAAAACTCAAAACGTGTAGTTTTTGCTAAAATAAGCATTTTAAAGCATTTTTGATCGTTGAAATACGTTCAAATAGACGCAATAAAAATAAAAACGAATAATAAAAATTTCGTCGTTTTTATGCCGTTTTACGCGTTAAAACGCAGATTAAAAGCTCAAAACGTACTGTTTTGCTAAAATAAGCATTTTCAAGCATTTTAGATCGTTGAAATCGTTCAAATAGAAGCAATATTAATAAAAACGAATAATAAAATTTCGTCGTTTTTATGCTGTTTTCCGTTAAAACGCAGATTAAAGCTCAAAACGTGCTGTTTTGCTAAAATAAAGCATTTTCAAGCATTTTAGATCGTTGAAATCGTTCAAATAGACGCAATATTAATAAAACGAATAATAAAAAATTTCGTCGTTTTTATGCTGTTTTACGCCGTTAAAACGCAGATTAAAGCTCAAACGTGCTGTTTTGCTAAAATAAGCATTTTCAAGCATTTTTAGATCGTTCAAATCGTTCAAATAGAAGCAATATTAATAAACAAATAATAAAAATTCGTCGTTTTTATGCTGTTTTGCGTTACAACGCAGATTAAAGTCAAAACGTGCTGTTTGCTAAAATATAAGCATTTTCAAGCATTTTAGATCGTTGAAATCGCTCAAATAGAAGCAATATTAATAAAAACGAATAATAAAAAAATCGTCGTTTTTATGCTGTTTTACGCGTTAAAACGCAGATTAAAACTCAAAACGTGCTGTTTTGCGAAAATAAGCATTTTTAAGCATTTTAGATCGTTGAAATCGTTCAAATAGAAGCAATATTAATAAAAACGAATAATAAAAATTTCGTCGTTTTTATGCTGTTTGTAACGCGTTAAAACGCAGATTAAAACTCAAAACGTGCTGTTTTGCTAAAATAAGCATTTTCAAGCATTTTAGATCGTTGAAATCGTTCAAATAGAAGCAATATTAATAAAAACGAATAATAAAAATTCGTCGTTTTTATGCTGTTTTACGCGTTAAAACGCAGATTAAAGCTCAAAACGTGCTGTTTTGCTAAAATAAAGCATTTTCAAGCATTTTAGATCGTTGAAATCGTTTAAATAGACGCAATATTAATAAAAACGAATAATAAAAATTTCGTCGCTTTTATGCCGTTTTACGCGTTAAAACGCAGATTAAAGCACAAAACATGCTGTTTTGCTAAAATAAGCATTTTCAAGCATTTTAGATCGTTGAAATCGTTCAAATAGACGCAATATTAATAAAAACGAATAATAAAAATTTCGTCGTTTTTATGCTGTTTTACGCGTTAAAACGCAGATTAAAGCTCAAAACGTGCTGTTTTGCTAAAATAAAGCATTTTCAAGCATTTTAGATCGTTGAAATCGTTCAAATAGAAGCAATATTAATAAAAACGAATAATAAAAAATTCGTCTTTTTATGCTGTTTTACGCGTTAAAACGCAGATTAAAGCTCAAAACGTGCTGTTTTGCTAAAATAAGCATTTTCAAGCATTTTTAGATCGTTGAAATCGTTCAAATAAACGCAATAAAATAAAAACGAATAATAAAAATTTCGTCGTTTTTATGCCGTTTTACGCGTTTGAACGCAGATTAAACTCAAAACGTGTAGTTTTGCTAAAATAAGCATTTTAAAGCATTTTAGATCGTTGAAATCGTTCAAATAGAAGCAATATTAATAAAAACGAATAATAAAAATTCGTCGTTTTTATGCTGTTTTACGCGTTAAAGCGCAGATTAAAGCTCAAAACGTGCTGTTTTGCTAAAATATGCATTTTCAAGCATTTTAGATCGTTGAAATCGTTCAAATAGACGCAATATTAATAAAAACGAATAATAAAAATTTCGTCGTTTTTATGCTGTTTACGCGTTAAAACGCAGATTAAAGCTCAAAACGTGCTATTTTGCTAAAATAAGCATTTTCAAGCATTTTAGATCGTTGAAATCGTTCAAATAGAAGCAATATTAATAAAAACGAATAATAAAAATTCGTCGTTTTATGCTGTTTACGCGTTAAAACGCAGATTAAAAGCTCAAAACGTGCTGTTTTGCTAAAATAAGCATTTTCAAGCATTTTGATCGTTGAAATCGTTCAAATAGACGCAATATTAATAAAAACGAATAATAAAAAATTCGTCGTTTTTATGCTGTTTTACGCGTTAAAACGCAGATTAAAACTCAAAACGTGCTGTTTTGCAAAATAAAGCATTTTCAAGCATTTTAGATCGTTGAAATCGTTCAAATAGACGCAATATTAATAAAAACGAATAATAAAAATTTCGTCGTTTTATGCTGTTTACGCGTAAAACGCAGATTAAAAGCTCAAAACGTGCTGTTTTGTTAAAATAAGCATTTTCAAGCATTTTAGATCGTTGAAATCGTTCAAATAGACGGCAATAAAATAAAAACGAATAATAAAAATTCGTCGTTTTTATGCTGTTTTACGCGTTAAAACGCAGATTAAAGCTCAAAACGTGCTGTTTTGCAAAATAAGCATTTTCAAGCATTTTTGATCGTTGAAATCGTTCAAATAGAAGCAATATTAATAAAAACGAATAATAAAAAATTCGTCGTTTTTATGCTGTTTTACGCGTTAAAACGCAGATTAAACTCAAAACGTGCTGTTTTGCTAAAATAAGCATTTTCAAGCATTTTAGATCGTTGAAATACGTTTAAATAGACGCATATTAATAAAACGAATAATAAAATTTCGTCGTTTTATGCTGTTTTACGCGTTAAAACGCAGATTAAAAGCTCAAAACGTGCTGTTTTGCTAAAATAAGCATTTTCAAGCATTTAGATCGTTGAAATCGTTCAAATAGACGCAATATTAATAAAAACGAATAATAAAAATTTCGTCGTTTTATGCTGTTTTACGCGTTAAAACGCAGATTAAAGCTCAAAACGTGCTGTTTTGCTAAAATAAGCATTTTCAAGCATTTTTAGATCGTTGAAATCGTTCAAATAGACGCAATATTAAAAAAACGAATAATAAAAATTCGTCGTTTTATGCTGTTTTACGCGTTAAAACGCAGATTAAAAGCTCAAAACGTGCTGTTTTGCTAAAATAAGCATTTTCAAGCATTTTAGATCGTTGAAATCGTTCAAATAGAAGCAATATTAATAAAAACGAATAATAAAAATTCGTCGTTTTATGCTGTTTTACGCGTTAAAACGCAGATTAAAGCTCAAAACGTGCTGTTTTGCTATAATAAGCATTTTCAAGCATTTTAGATCGTTGAAATCGTTTAAATAGACGCAATATTAATAAAAACGAATAATAAAAAATTCGTCGTTTTATGCTGTTTTACGCGTTAAAACGCAGATTAAAACTCAAAACGTGCTGTTTTGCTAAAAAATCATTTTCAAGCATTTTAGATCGTTGAAATCGTTAAATAGACGCAATATTAATAAAAACGAATAATAAAAATTTCGTCGTTTTTATGCTGTTTTACGCGTTAAAACGCAGATTAAAGCTCAAAACGTGCTGTTTTGCTAAAATAAGCATTTTCAAGCATTTTAGATCGTTAAATCGTTCAAATAGTTTTTTAAAAAAAAAATTTAAAAAAAATTTTTTTAAAAAAAAAAGGCTTTTTAAGCTTTTTCCCTTAAAAAAAAAAAAAATTTAAAAAAAAAATAAAAAAATTTTTTTTTTTTTTTTCGGAAAAAAAAAAAAAAAATTTTTTTGGGTTTTTTTTTTGGGGTTTTTTTAAAAAAAATTTTTTCAAAAAAAAATTTTTTTTAAGGGTTTTTTTAAAAAAAAAAAAAAAATTTTTTTTTTTTTCCTTTTTGGTTTAAAAAAATTGGTTTTAAAAAAAACTTTTAAAAAATTTTTTTTTTTTCCTTAAAAAAATTTAAAAACCCAAAATTTTTTGGTTTTTTTTTTTTAAGCTTTTAAAAAGGGGTTTTAAAAGGGTTTTTAAAAAAAATTTAAAAATTTTTTTTTTTTTTCCAAAAAAAAAATTTTTAAAAAAAAATTTTTTCGGTTTTTAAAATTTTTCCTTTTTAAAAAAAAATTTTAAAAGGGTTTTTTAAAAAAAAATTTTTTTTTTTTTTTTTACGGTTTTTTTTAAAAAAAAAATTTTAAAAAAATTTTTTTTGGTTTTTTTTTTGGGAAAAAGGTTTTTTTAAAAAAATTTTTTAAAAAAAAAAAACCCCCCTTTTTTTTTTTTTTAAAAAAGCAAATTTTTTAAAAAAAAATTTTTTTTTTTTTTTTTTAAAAAAAATTTTTAAAAACCCCTTTTTTAAAAAAAAATTTAAAAAAAATTTTTTGGTTTTTTTTAAAAAAAAATTTAAAAAAAAAATTTTTAAAAAAATTTTTTTTTTTTCTTTTTTTCCCTTAAAAAAAAAAAAAATTTTTTTAAAAAAAAAAAAATTTTGGTTTTTTTTTTTTCCAAAAAAAAAAAAAGGGTTTTAAAAAAAATTTTTTTTTTTTAATTTTTAAAAAAAGGAAAAATTTTTTAAAAAAAAAAAAATTTTCCTTTTTTTTTGGTTTCCAAAAAAATAAAATTTTTTAAAAAAATTTTTTTTTTTGGTTTTTTAAAAACCCAAAAAAAGCCAAAAATTTTTTTAAAAAAAAAAAAAAATTTTTTTTTTTTCCCTTTTTAAAAAAAAAATTTTTTAAAAAAAAATTTAAAAAAAAATTTTTTTTTTGGGTTTTTTTTTTGGGGGGAAAAAAAAAAAATTTTTTTTTTTTTTTTTTAAAAAAAAATTTTAAAAAAAAGGTTTTTAAAAAAATAAAAAATTTTTTGGTTTTTTTTTTTTTTTTAAAAAAAAAAAAAAAAAAAAAAAAAAAAAAAATTTTTTTTTTTTTCGGTTTAAACCCTTTAAAAAAAAAATTTTTTAAAAAAAAAATTTAAAAAAAAATTTTTTTTTTTGTTTTAAAAAATAATTAAAAAAAAAAAAATTTTTTTTTTTTTAAAAAAAAAAAAGGGGGGGGGCCCCCCCCTTTTTTTAAAAAAAAAAAACTTTTTTGGTTTTTGCGTTAAAACGCAGATTAAAACTCAAAACATTGCTGTTTTGCTAAAATAAGCATTTTGAAGCATTTTAGATCGTTAAGGAAATCGTTCAAAATAGAAGCAATATTAATAAAAACGAATAATAAAAAATTCGTCGTTTTTATGCTGTTTTACGTTAAACGCGGGGTAAAGCAAAACGTGCTGTTTTTGCTAAAATAAAGCATTTTCAGAAGCATTTTAGATCGTTGAAATCGTTCAAATAGAAGCAATATTAATAAAAACAGGTAATAAAAAATTCGTCGTTTTTATGCTGTTTTACGCGTTAAAACGCAGATTAAAAGCTCAAAACGTGCTGCTTTTCAAAATAATCATTTTCAAGCATTTTAGATCGTTGAAATCGTTCAAAATAGACGCAATATTAATAAAAACGAATAATAAAAGATTTCGTCGTTTTTGTAACATTTTACGCGTTAAAACGCAGATTAAAAGCTCAAAACGTGCTGTTTTTTTGCTAAAATAAGCATTTTCAAGCATTTTTAGATCGTTGAAATCGTTCAAAATAGAAGCAAGGTATTAAAAACGAATAATAAAAATTCGTCGTTTTTTATGCTGTTTTACGCGTTAAAACGCAGATTAAAACTCAAAACGTGCTTTGTTTTACTAAAATAAGCATTTTCAAGCGGTACAGATCGTTGAAATCACGTTCCAGAATAGACGCAATATTAATAAAAACGGAGTAATAAAAATTCGTCGTTTTTTGTAACATTTTTGCGCGTTAAAACGCAGATTAAAGCTCAAAACATTAGCAGCTTTTAACAAAATAAGCATTTTCAAAGCATTTTAGATCGTTACAGGGAAATCGTTCAAAGGGAAAGAATATTAATAAAAACGAATAATAAAAAATTCGTCGTTTTATGCTGTTTTGCGCGTTAAAACGCAGATTAAAGCTCAAAACATTGCTGTTTCGCTAAAATAAGCATTTTCAAGCATTTTAGATCGTTGGGAAATCGTTCAAATAGAAGCAATATTAATAAAAACGAATAATAAAAAATTCGTCGTTTTATGCTGTTTTACGCGTTAAACGCAGATTAAAGCTCAAAACGTGCTGTTTTGCTAAAATAAGCATTTTTCAAGCATTTTAGATCGTTGAAATCGTTTCGATAAACGGTAATAAAAACGAATAATAAAAAATTCGTCGTTTTATGCTGTTTTGCGTTAAAACGCAGATTAAAGCTCAAAGGCATTAACTGTTTTTTTTGCTAAAATAAGCTTTATTTTTCAAGCATTTTTTAGATCGGTGAAATCGTTCAAATAGAAGCAATATTAATAAAAGCGAATAATAAAAGAATTCGTCGTTTTTATGCGTACGCCTTGCCGTTAAACGCAGATTAAAGCTCAAAACGTGCTGTTTTGCTAAAATAAGCATTTTCAAGCATTTTAGATCGTTGAAATCGTTTAAATAGACGCAATATTAATAAAAACGGAATAATAAAATTTTCGTCGTTTTTATGCTGTTTTACGCGTTAAAACGCAGATTAAAGCTTAAAACGTGCTGTTTTGCTAAAATAAGCATTTTCAAGCATTTTAGATCGATTGGAAATCGTTTAAATAGACGCAATATTAATAAAACGAATAATAAAAAATTCGTCGTTTTATGCTGTTTTACGCCCGTTAAAACGCAGATTAAAAGAAACTCAAAACGTGCTGTTTTGCTTTAAAATAAGCATTTTCAAGCATTTAGATCCGTTGAAATCGTTCAAATAGAAGCAATATTAATAAAAACGAATAATAAAATTCGTCGTTTTTATGCTGTTTTACGCGTTAAAACGCAGATTAAAGCTCAAAACGTGCTGTTTTGCTAAAATAAGCATTTTCAAGCATTTTAGATCGTTGAAATCGTTCAAATAGAAGCAATATTAATAAAAACGGAATAATAAAATTCGTCACGTTTTTTTATGCTGTTTTACGCGTTAAAACGCAGATTAAGCTCAAAACGTGCTGCTTTGCTAAAATAATCATTTTCGAAGGCGGGTCGCTGGTTGGGAATGAACAGAATAGACGCAATAATAAAAACGAATAATAATAAAAAATTTCGTCGTTTTATGCTTTGTTTACGCGTTAAAACGCAGATTAAAATAAACGTGCTGTTTTTTGCTAAAATAAGCATTTTCAAAAGCATTTTAGATCGTTGAAATCGTTCAAATAGAAGCAAATTAATAAAAAACGAATAATAAAAATTCGTCGTTTTTATGCTGTTTACGCGTTAAAAACGCAGATTAAAGCTCAAAACGTGCTGTTTTGCACTACGTAAACATTTTCCAGCATTTTAGATCGTTGAAATCGTTCCAAATAAGACGCAATATTAATAAAAACGAATAATAAAAAATTCGTCGTTTTATGTGCTGTTTTACGCGTTAAAACGCAGATTAAAACTCAAAACATTAACAGCACCGCACAAAATAAAGCATTTTCAAGCATTTAGATCGTTGGAAATCGTTCAAAGAGAAAAGTATTAATAAAAACGAATAATAAAAAAATTCGTCGTTTTATGCACATTTTACGCGTTAAAACGCAGATTAAAGCTCAAAACGTGCTGTTTCGCTAAAATAAACTCCAGCATTTTAGATCGTTGAAATCGTTCAAATAGAAGCAATATTAATAAAAACGAATATTAAAAAAATTCGTCGTTTTATGCTGTTTCACGCGTAAAACGCAGATTAAAGCGCTCAAAAACGTGTGCTGTTTTGCTAAAATAAGCATTTCACGCATTTTAGATCGTTGAAATCGTTCAAATCGACGCAATATTAAAAAAACGAATAATAAAAATTTCGTCGTTTTTTATGCTGTTTTACGCGTTAAAATGCAGATTAAAGCTCAAATCATTGCTGTTTTGCTAAAATAAAACTTTTCAAGCATTTTGAATCGTTGAAATCGTTCAAATAGAAGCAATATTAAAAAACGAATAATAAAAATTCGTCGTTTTATGCTGTTTACGCGTTAAAACGCAGATTAAGCTCAAAACGTGCTATTTTTGCACAAAATAAGCATTTTCAAGCATTTTATATCGTTGAAATCGTTCAAATAGACGCAATAGCAATAAAACGAATAATAAAAATTTCGTCGTTTTTATGCTGTTTTACGCGTTAAAACGCAGATTAAAGCTTTTAAAAAAAGTGCTGTTTTTTTAAAATAAGCATTTTCGCAAGATCGTTGGGGAAAACGTTCAAATAGAAAGGGAATAATTAAAAAACGAATAAAAAAATTTTGTCGTTTTTATGTTTTTTGAAAAATTAAAGTCAAAGCTTTTAAAAAAATTTAAAAATTTGTTTTAATTTAAACCCTAAAAGAAAATTAAAAAAACGTAATAAAAATTGCTTTTTTTTTTTAAAAATTAAAAAACCGTTGTTAAAAATGTGTTTTGCTAAAAAAACCATTTTGCGTTAAAAAAATTTTTTTAAAAATTTAAAAAAGCTTTTTTTTTTTACCCAAAAAAAAAAACTTGTGTTTTGCTAAAAAAGCATTAACATTTTTTTAAATTTCAAATAAAACAAAATTTTAAAAAAAAACGTTAAACCGCGTTTTTTTTTTTACGTTTAAAAAACTTAAACTAAAAGGGTTTTTCTAAAAAAGTTTTTTCCCTTTTAAAATTTTTTTAAAGTTAAATAAAGAAATTTTAAAAAAACGAAAAAAAAAAATTTTTTTTCTTTTTTTTAAAACCCCCAGATTAAACTCAAAACGTGCTGTTTTCCAAAAAAAAAACATTTTCAAGCATTTTTAGATCGTTGAAATCGTTCAAATAGACGCAATATTAATAAAACGAATAATAAAAATTCGTCGTTTTTATGCTGTTTCACACATGATTAAAACGCAGATTAAAGCTCAAAACGTGCTGTTTTGTAAAATATAGCCATTTTCAAGCGGTACAGATCGTTGAAAATCGTTCAAATAGAAGCAATAATAAAAAGCGAATAATAAAAATTCGTCGTTTTTATGCTGTTTACGCGTTAAAACGCAGATTAAAGAAGCTCAAAACGTGCTGTTTTGCTAAAATAAGCATTTTCAAGCATTTTAGATCATGAAATCGTTCAAATAAAAGCAATATTATTAAAACGAATAATAAAAAAATTCGTCGTTTTTGAAATAACATTTTACGCGTTAAAACGCAGATTAAGCTCAAAAACGTGCTGTTTTTGCTAAAATAGCATTTTCAACATTTTTAGATCGTTGAAATTGTTCAAATAGAAACGTAATTAATAAAAACGAATAATAAAAAAATTCGTCGTTTTTATGCTGTTTTACGCGTTAAAACGCAGATTAAAGCTCAAAACGTGCTGTTTTGCCTAAATAATCATTTTCAAGCATTTTAGATCGGTGCGAAATCGTTCAAATAGACGCAATATTAATAAAAACGAATAATAAAAATTTCGTGTTTTTATGCTGTTTACGCGTTAAAACGCAGATTAAAGCTCAAAGGTTCTGTTTTTGCTAAAATAAGCATTTTCAAGCATTTTAGATCGTTGAAATCACGTTCAAATAGAAGCAATAGTAATAAAAACGAATAATAAAAAATTCGTCACGTTTTATGCTGTTTTACGCGTTAAAAACGCAGATTAAAGCTCAAAAACGTGCTGTTTTTTACTAAAATTAAGCATTTTCAAGCATTTTAGATCGTTGATGGTTCAAATAGACGCAATATTAATAAAAACGAATAATAAAAATTCGTCGTTTTTATGCTGTTTTGCGCGTTAAAAACGCAGATTAAAGCTCAAAACGTGCTGTTTTGCTAAAATAAGCATTTTCAAGCATTTTAGATCGTTGAAATCCTCGTTTCAAATAGAAGCAATATTAATAAAAACGAATAATAAAATTTCGTCGTTTTTATGCTGTTTTACGCGTTAAAACGCAGATTACAGATCAAAACGTTGCTGTTTTCCTTTAAAACATTTTCAAAGCATTTTAGATCGTTTGAATCTTTCAAATGAGAAGCAATATTAATAAAAACGGAATAATAAAAAATTCGTCGTTTTCATGCTGTTTTTACGCGTTAAAACGCAGATTAAAGCTTCAAAACGTGCTGTTTTGCTAGAATAAGCATTTTCAAGCACATTTTAGATCGTTGAAATCCGCGATTTCAAATAGACGCAATATTAATAAAAACGAATAATAAAAATTTCGTCGTTTTTATGCTGTTTTACGCGTTAAAACGCAGATTAAAGCTCAAAATGTGCTGTTTTGCTAAAATAGCATTTTCAAGCATTTTGAATCGTTGAAATCGTTCAAATAGACGCAATATTAATAAAAACTAATAATAAAAAATTCGTCGTTTTTTATGCTGTTTTACGCGCGTTAAAACGCAGATTAAAACTCAAAACGTGCTGTTTTGCTAAAATAAGCATTTTTCAAGCATTTTAGATCTACGTTGAAATCGATTTCAAATAAAGCAATATTAATAAAAAGCGAATAATAAAATTTCGTCGTTTTATGCTGTTTTACGCGTTAAAACGCAGATTAAAAGCTCAAAACGTGCTGTTTTTGCTAAAATAAGCATTTTCAAGCATTTTAGATCGTTGAAATCGTTCAAATAGAAACAATATTAATAAAAAGCGAATAATAAAAAAATTCGTCGTTTTTATGCTGTTTTGCGTTTAAAACGCGAATTAAAGCTCAAAACGTGCTGTTTTTGCTAAAATAAAAGCATTTTCAAGCGATTTTTAGATCGTTGAAATCACGTTTTAAATAGACGCAATATTAATAAGAAGCAGATAATAATAAAATTTTCGTCGTTTTATGCTTTATTTTACGCGTTAAAACGCAGATTAAAGCTTAAAACGTGCTGTTTTGCGCAAAATAAAAGCATTTTTCAAGCATTTTAGATCGTTGAAATCACGTTTAAATAGACGCAATATTAATAAAAACGAATAATAAAAATTCGTCGTTTTTATGCTGTTTTACGCGTTAAAACGCAGATTAAAACTCAAAAACGTGCTGTTTGCTGAAATAAGCATTTCAAGCATTTTAGATGCATTTGAAATCGTTCAAATAGAAACTAGTAATAAAAACGAATAATAAAAAATTCGTCGTTTTTTGCGCTGTTTTACGCGCGTTAAAACGCAGATTAAAGCTCAAAAACGTGCTGTTTTGCTAAAATAAGCATTTTCAAGCATTTTGAATCGTTGAAATCGTTCAAATAGAAGCAATATTAGCAAAACGAATAATAAAAATTCGTCGTTTTTATGCTGTTTTACGCGTTAAAACGCAGATTAAAACTCAGCGTGCTGTTTTGCTAAAAATAAACATTTTCACGCATTTTTAGATCCGAGGAAATCATTCAAATCGACGCAATATTAAAAACGAATAATAAAAATTTCGTCGTTTTATGCTGTTTTTACGCGTTAAAATGCAGATTAAAACTCAAAACGTGCTGTTTTTGCTAAAATAAGCATTCAAGCATTTTAGATCGTTGAAATCGTTCAAATGAAGCAATATTAATAAAACTGGAATAATAAATTTCGTCGTTTTTATGCTGTTTTACGCGTTAAAATGCAGATTAAAACTCAAAACGTGCTGTTTTTGCTAAAAATAAGCATTTTCAAAGCATTTTAGATCGTTGAAATCGTTGCAAATGAAGCAATATTAATAAAAACGAATAATAAAAATTCGTCGTTTTACATGCTGTTTTACGCCGTTAAAACGCAGATTAAAAGCTCAAAACGTGCTGTTTTGCTGAAAATAAGCATTTTCAAGCATTTTAGATCGTTGAAATCGTTCGAAATAGAAGCAATATTAATAAAAAACAGAATAATAAAAATTCGTCGTTTTTACATGCTTTGTTTTACGCGTTAAAACGCAGATTAAAAGCTCAAAACGTGCTGTTTTGCTTCAAAATAAAGCATTTTCAAGCTTTATTTTTTGATCACGTTGAAATCGTTCAAATAGACGCAATATTAATAAAAACGAATAACTAAAAAATTCGTCGTTTTTGTGCTTGTTTTTACGCGTTAAAACGCAGATTAAAAGCTCAAAACGTGCTGTTTTGCTTCAAATAAGCATTTTCAAGCATTTTAGATCGTTGAGAATCGTTTAAATAGACGCAATATTATTAAAAGCGAATAATAAAAATTTCGTCATTTTTATGCTGTTTTTACGCGTTAAAACGCGAATTAAAGGCTCAAAACGTGCTGTTTTTGCTAAAATAAGCATTTTCAAAGCATTTTTTAGATCGTTGAAATCGTTCAAATAGACGCAATATTAATAAAAAACGAATAATAAAAATTTCGTCGTTTTTTTATGCTGAAACACGCGTTAAAACGCAGATTAAAAGCAAAACGTGCTGTTTTGCTAAAATAATCATTTTTCAAGCATTTTAGATCGTTGAAATCGTTCAAATAGACGCAATATTAATAAAACGAATAATAAAAAATTCGTCGTTTTTATGTGCTGTTTTACGCGTTAAAACGCAGATTAAAGCTCAAAACATTAACATTTTGCTAAAATAAGCATTTTCAAGCATTTTAGATCGTTGAAATCGTTTCAAATAGACGCAATATTAATAAAAAACGAATAATAAAAAGAGTACCGTCGTTTTAAGCTGTTTTACGTTAAAACGCCAGTTACGAATCAAAACGTGCTGTTTTTGCTAAAATAAGCATTTTCAGCATTTTGATCACGTTGAAAATCAACAAATAGAGCAATATTAATAAAAACAAATAATAACAAAAAATTCTGTGTTTCTAAGCTGCTGTTTTACGCGTTAAAACGCAGATTAAGCTTCAAAACATTAACTGTTTTGCTAAAATAAGCATTTTCAAGCATTTTAGATCGTTGAAATCGTTCAAATAGACGCAATATTATTAAAAACGAATAATAAAAAGAGGCTGCAAAAGTCGTTTTTATGCTGTTTTTACGCGTTAAAACGCAGATTAAAACAAAAGAGTAATGCTGTTTTTGCTAAATAAGCATTTCAAGCATTTTAGATCGTTGAAATCACGTTCAAATAGACGCAATATTAACAAAACAGATAATAAAAATTCGTCGTTTTATGCTGTTTTACGCGTTAAAAACGCAGATTAAAGCTCAAAACGTGCTGTTTTTGCTAAAATAAAGCATTTTCAAGCATTTTAGATGGTTGAAATCGTTCAAATAGAAGCAATATTAATAAAACGAATAATAAAATTTCGTCGTTTTATGCTGTTTTTACGCGTTAAAACGCGCAGATTAAAGCTCAAAACGTGCTGTTTTTGCTAAAATAAGCATTTTCAAGCATTTTGAATCGTTGAAATCGTTCAAAATAGTAATATTAATAAAAGCGAATAATAAAAAATTCGTCGTTTTTATGCTGTTTTACGCGTTAAAACGCAGATTAAAACTCAAAACGTGCTGTTTTTGCTAAAATAAGCATTTTCAAGCATTTTAGATCGTTGAAATCACGTTTCGTAGACGCAATATTAATAAAAACAGCGAATAATAAAATTTTTTCGTCGTTTTTATGCTGTTTTACGCGTTAAGAAAACGCAGATTAAAAGCTCAAAACGTGCTGTTTTGCTAAAATAAGCATTTTTCAAGCATTTTAGATCGTTGAAATCGTTCCAAATAGAAACGTATTAATAAAAACGAATAATAAAAAAATTCGTCGTTTTATGCTGTTTTTACGCCTTGTTAAAACGCAGATTAAAATGCGAAGCATTGCTGTTTTTGCTAAAATAATAAGCATTTTTCAAGCATTTTAGATCGTTGAAATAGTTCAAATAGAAGCAATATTAATAAAAACGAATAATAAAAATTCATTGGTTTTGATGCATTTTTACGCGTTAAAACGCAGATTAAAACTCAAAACGTGCTGCTTTGCTGAAATAATCATTTTCAAAATTTTAGATCCGTTGAAATCGTTCAAATAGACGCAATAGTAATAAAAACGAATAGCAATAAAAAATTTCGTCGTTTTTTACATGCTTTTGTTTTACGCGTTAAAACGCAGATTAAAAGCTCAAAAGGTGCTGTTTTGCTAAAATAAGCATTTTCAAAACATTTTTAGATCGTTGAAATCGTTCAAATAGAAGCAATATTAATAAAAACGAATAATAAAAATTCGTGTTCGTTTTTTATGCTGTTTCACGCGTTAAAACGCAGATTAAAGCTCAAAACATTAGCTGTTTTTGCTACAAAATAAGCATTTTCAAGCATTTTAGATCGTTGAAATCACGTTCAAATAGACGCGGCAAATAAAAACATGTAATAAAAATTTCGTCGTTTTTATGCCGTTTTACGCGTTAAAACGCAGATTAAAAGCTCAAAACGTGCCGTTTTGCTAAAATAGCGCATTTTCAGAAGCATTTTTAGATCGTTGCAGAAATCACGTTCAAATAGAAACAATATTAATAAAAGTAGATAATAAAAAATTCGTCATTTTTATGCTGTTTTACGCGTTAAAACGCAGATTAAAGCTCAAAACGTGCTGTTTTGCCAAAATAAGCATTTTTAAAGCATTTTAAGTCGTTGAAATCGTTCAAATAGACGCAATATTAATAAGGAACGAATAATAAAAATTTCGTCGTTTTTCATGCTGTTCACGCGTTAAAACGCAGATTAAAGCTCAAAACGACTGTTTTGCTTTAAAATAAGCATTTTCAAGCATTTTAGATCGTTGAAAATCACCGTTCAAATAGACGCAATATTAATAAAACGAATAATAAAAAATTCACGTCGTTTATGTTGTTTTACGCGTTAAAACGCAGATTAAAAAGCTCAAAACGTGCTGTTTTGCTAAAATAAAGCATTTTCAAGCATTTTTAGATCGTTGAAATCGTTCAAATAGAAACAATATTAATAAAAACGAATAATAAAAATTTCGTCGTTTTTATGCTGTTTACGCGTTAAAACGCAGATTAAAAGCTCAAAACTTGCTGTTTTAGCACAAAATAAAAAGCATTTTCAAGCGGTATTTTAGATCGTTGAAATCGTTCAAATAGACGCAATATTAATAAAAACGAATAATAAAAATTTCGTCGTTTTTTTATGCTGTTTCACGCGTTAAAACGCAGATTAAAAGCTCAAAACGTGCTGTTTTGCTAAAATAAGCTTTTCAAGCATTTTTAGATCGTTGAAATCGTTCAAATGAAGAAGCAATATTAATAAAAACGAATAATAAAAAATTCGTCGTTTTTGTACTGTTTACCCGCGTTAAAATGCGATTAAAGCTCAAAACGTGCTGTTTTGCTAAAATAATCATTTTCCAGCAGCATTTTAGATCGTTGAAATCGTTCAAAATAGACGCAATATTAATAAAAACGAATAATAAAAATTTCGTCGTTTTTTATGCTGTTTTTGCCGTTAAAACGCAGATTAAAGCTCAAAACGTGCTGTTTTTTGCTAAAATAAGCATTTTTCAAGCATTTTAAGATCGTTGAAATCGTTCAAATAGAAGCAATATTAATAAAACGAATAATAAAATTCGCGTAATTTTTATGCTGTTTTACGCGTTAAAACGCAGATTGAGCTCAAAACGTGCTGTTTTGCTAAAATTAAGCATTTTCAAACACATTTGATCGTTGAAATCGTTCAAATAGACGCAATACACAAAATAAAAACGAATAATACAAAATTTTGTCGTTTTTATGCTGTTTTACGCTTTAAAACGCGCAGAATAAGCTCACAACGTGCTGTTTTTGCTAAAATAATCATTTTCAAGCATTTTTAGATCGTTGAAATCGTTCAAATAGACGCAATATTAATAAAAACGAATAATAAAAATTTCGTCGTTTTTATGCTGTTTTACGCGTTAAAACGCGAATTAAGCTCAAAACGTGCTGTTTTCACAAAATAAGCATTTTCAAGCATTTTTTAGATCGTTGAAATCGTTCAAATAGACGCAATATTAATAAAAAACAAATAATAAATATTTCGTCGTTTTTTATGCTGTTTTACGCGCGTTAAAACGCAGATTAAAACTCAAAAACGTGCTGTTTTGCTAAAATAAGCATTTTCAAGCATTTTAGATCGTTGCGAAATCGTTCAAATAGACGCAATATTGGCAAAACGAACAATAAAAAATTCGTCACGTTTTTTATGCTGTTTTACGCGTTAAAACGCAGATTAAAGCTCAAAACGTGCTGTTTTTGCTAAAATAAGCATTTTCAAGCATTTTAGATCGTTGAAATCGTTCAAATAGAAGCAATATTAATAAAAACGAATAATAAAAATTCGTCATTTTTATGCTGTTTTACGCGTTAAAACGCAGATTAAAGCTCAAAACGTGCTGTTTTTGCTAAAATAAGCATTTTCAAGTGGACGGGGATGGGATGGGGAATAATAAAAATTTCGTCGTTTTTTTTATGCTGTTTTGCCGTTAAAACGCAGAATAAAGCTCAAAACATTAACATTTTTGCTAAAATAAGCATTTTCAAGCATTTTAGATCGATTTGAAATCGTTCAAATAGAAGCAATATTAATAAAAAAAACGAATAATAAAATTTGGTCGTTTTATGCTGTTTTCGTTAAACGCAGATTTAAACTCAAAACCTGCTGTTTTGCTAAAATAATCATTTTCAAGCATTTTAGATCGTAGAAATCGTTCCAGAGTGAAGCAATATTAATAAACGAATAATAAAAATTCGTCGTTTTTATGCTGTTTTACTCGTTAAAACGCAGATTTAAACTCAAGAACGAGCCAGTATGCTAAAATAATCATTTTCGGCATTTTGATCGTTGAAATCGTTCAAATAAACAATATTAATAAAAACAGATAATAAAAATTTCGTCGTTTTTATGCTGTTTTCCTCGTTAAAACGCAAATTTAAGCTCAAACGTGCTGTTTTGCTAAAATAGTATTTTCAGCATTTTAGATGTGAAATCGTTCAAATAGAAGCAATATTAATAAAAACGAATAATAATAAAAATTTCGTCGTTTTATGCTGTTTTAAGCGTTAAAACGCAGATTAAAACTCAAAACGTGCTGTTTTGCTAAAATAATCATTACTGTGCATTTTAGATCGTAGAAATCGGTTAAAATAGAAGCAATATTGGCAAAACGAATACTAAAATTCGTCGTTTTTTCTGCTGTTTTACGCTAAAACGCAGATTAAAGCTCAAAACGCTTGTTTTGCTAAAATAATCATGTACAAGCATTTTAGATCGTTGAAATCGTTCAAATAGAAGCAATAGTAATAAAAACGAATAATAAAAAATTTCATCGTTTTATGTGTTGTTTTCCCCACGTTAAATGCGAATTTGAGCTCAAAACGTTCTGTTTCTTCAAAATAATCATTTTCAAGCTGGAAGTTGAAATCGTTCAAATAGAAGCAATATTAATAAAAACGAATAATAAAAATTTCGTCGCTTTTATGCTGTTTTACTCGTTAAAACGCAGATTTAAGCTCAAAACGATGCTGTTTGTTTAAATGTTTCAAGCACATTTTTAGATCGTAGAAATCGTTCAAATAGAAGCAATATTAATAAAAACGAATTATAAAAAAATTCGTGGTTTTATGCTGTTTTACTCGTTAAACGCAGATTTAAACTCAGAACGTGCTGTTATGCTGAAATAATCATTTTCGAGCATTTTAGATCGTTGAAATCGTTCCGTAGAGCGTATTAATAAAAACGAATGGCAAAATTTCGTCGTTTTTATGCTGTTTTACTCATTAAAACGCAGATTAGGCTCAAACGTGCTGTTATCACAAAATAATCATTTTCAAGCATTTTAGATCGTTGAAATCGTTCAAATAGAAGCAATATTAATAAAAAAACGAATAATAAAATTTGGTCGTTTTTTATGCTGTTTACTCGTTAAAACGCGAATTTAACTCAAAACCTGCTGTTTTGCTTTAAAATAATCATTTTCAAGCATTTTTAGATCCCGTAGAAATGTTCAAATTGAAGCAATATTAATAAAAAAACGAATAATAAAAAATTCGTCGTTTTATGCTGTTTTACTCGTTAAAACGCAGATTTAAGCTCAGGAACGTGCTGTTATGCTAAAATAATCATTTTTCGGCATTTTAGATCGTTCAAATCGTTCAAATAAAGCAATATTAATAAAAAACGAATAAAAAATTTCGTCGTTTTATGCTGTTTTTACTCGTTAAAACGCAGATTTAAGCTCTGAACGATGCTGTTATGCTAAATAATCATTTTCAGGCATTTTGAATCGTTGAAATCGTTCAAATAAACAATATTAATAAGCGGTAATAAAAATTCGTCGTTTTTATGCTCTGTTTTACTCGTTAAAACGCAGATTTAAGCTCAAAACGTGCTGTTTTGCTTCAAATAGTATTTTTCAAGCATTTTAGATCATTGAAATCGTTCAAATAAAACAATATTAATAAAAACGAATAATAAAAATGTCGTCGTTTTATGCTGTTTTAACGTTAAAACGCAGATTAAAACTCAAAACGTGCTGTTTTGCTAAAATAATCATTTTCATGCATTTTAGATCGTGAAATCGTTCAGAATAGAAGCAATATTAATAAAAATCGAATAATAAAAATTTCGTCGTTTTATGCTGTTTTACTCGTTAAACGAATTTAAGCTCAAAATGCTGTTTTGCTAAAATAATCATTTTCAAGCATTTTAGATCGTAGAAATCGTTCAAATAGAAGCAATATTAATAAAAACGAATTATAAAAAAATTCGTCGTTTTATCACTGTTTACTCAAATTTAAAACGCAGATTTAAACTCAGAACGTGCTGTTATACTTTAAAATGTCATTTTCGAGCATTTTAGATCGTTGAAATCGTTCAAAATAGAAGCAATATTAATAAAAACGAATAATAAAAATTTCGTCGTTTTATGCTGTTGTTTACTCGTTAAAACGCAGATTAGGAAGCTCGAAACGTGCTGTTATGCTAAAATAATCATTTTCAAGCATTTTTAGATCGTTGAAATCGTTTCAAATAGAAGCAATATTAATAAAAACGAATAATAAAATTTGGTCGTTTTGTGCTGTTTTACTCGTTAAAACGCAGATTTAAGCTCAAAACCTGCTGTTTTGCTAAAATAATCATTTCAAGCATTTTGAATCGTAGAAATCGTTCAAGTGAAGCATATTAATAAAAACGAATAATAAAAAATTCGTCGTTTTTTATGCTGTTTTACTCGTTAAAACGCAGATTTAAGCTCAGAACGTGCTGTATACTTCAAAATAATCATTTTCAGGCATTTTAGATCGTTCAAATAGAGCTTAATATTATTAATAAAAAACGAAAAATAAAATTTCGTCGTTTTTTTATGCTGTTTTTACTCGTTAAAACGCAGATTTAAGCTCTGAACGTGCTGTTATATAAAATAATCATTTTCGACATTTTAGATCGTTGAAATCGTTCAAATAGAAGCAATATTAATAAAACGAATAATAAAAAATTTCGTCGTTTTTATGCTGTTTTACTCGTTAAAACGCAGATTTAAGCTCAAAACGTGCTGTTTGCTAAAATAGTATTTTTCAAGCATTTTTAGATCATTGAAATCGTTCAAATAGAAGCAATATTAATAAAAACGAATAATAAAAATTTCGTCGTTTTTTATGCTGTTTTTTAAGCGTTAAAAACGCAGATTAAAAACTCAAAACGTGCTGTTTTGCTAAAATAATCATTTTCATGCATTTTAGATCGTAGAAATCGTTCAAATAGAAGCAATATTAATAGAAACGAATAATAAAAATTCGTCGTTTTCTGCTGTTTTACGCGTTAAAACGCAGATTAAACTCAAGCATTGCTGTTTTGCTAAAATAATCATGTTCAAGCATTTTGAATCGTTGAAATCGTTCAAATAGAAGCAATATTAATAAAAACGAATAATAAAATTTCATCGTTTTTATGTTGTTTCACGTTAAAACGCAGATTTAAGCTCAAAACGTTCTGTTTTGCTAAAATAATCATTTTCAGCATTTTAGAACGTTGAAATCGTTTATAAAATAGAAGCAATATTAATAAAAACGAATAATAAAAATTTCGTCGTTTTTAGCGCTGTTTACTCGTTAAAACGCAGATTTAAGCTCAAAACACGTGCTGTTTTGCTAAAAATAATCATTTTCAAGCATTTTAGATCGTAGAAATCGTTCAAATAGAAGCAATATTAATAAAAACGATTATAAAAATTCGTCGTTTTTATGCTGTTTTACTCGTTAAAACGCGATTTAAGCTCAGAACGTGCTGTTAATGGAAAATAATCATTTTTCGAGCATTTTAGATCGTTGAAATCGTTCAAATAGAAGCAATATTAATAAAAACGAATAATAAAATTTCGTCGTTTTTATGCTGTTTACTCGTTAAAACGCAGATTAGAGCTCAAAACGTGCTGTTATGCTAAAATAATCATTTTCGGCATTTAGATCAGTTGAAATCGTTCAAATAGAAGCAACCGTAATAAAAAACGAATAATTAAAATTTGGTCGTTTTTATGCTGTTTTTACTCGTTAAAACGCAGATTTAAGCTCAAAACCTGCTTGTTTTGCTAAAATAATCATTTTCAAGCATTTTTAGATCGTAGAAAATCGTTCAAATTGAAGCAATATTAATAAAAACGGAATAATAAAAATTCGTCGTTTTTTATGCTGTTTTACTCGTTAAACGCAGATTTAAGCTCAGAACGTGCTGTTATGCTAAAATAATCATTTTCGAGCATTTTACAGATCGTTCATCGTTCGAAATAAACAATATTGTTAAAAACTGAATAATAAAAATTTCGTCGTTTTTATGCTGTTTTACTCGTTAAAACGCAGATTTGGCACCTGAACGTGCTGTTATGCTAAAATAATCATTTTCCGAGCATTATAGATCGTTTAAATCGTTCAAATAAACAATATTAATAAAAAATAATAATAAGAAATTCGGCGTTTTTATGCTGTTTTTACTCGTTAAAACGCAGATTTAGAAACTCAGAACGTGCTGTTATGCTACGTAATCATTTTCGAGCATTTTGAATCGTTCAAAATCGTTCCAAATAGAAGCAATATTAATAAAAAACGAATAATAAATTTCGTCGTTTTTTATGCTGTTTACTCGTTAAAACGCAGATTTAAACTCTGAACGTGCTGTTATGCTAAAATAATGCATTTCGAGCATTTTAGATCTCGTTGAAATCGTTCAAATAGAAGCAGTAATAAAAAACGAATAATAAATTTCGTCGTTTTTATGCTGCGCACTCGTTAAACGCAGATTTAAAAAGCTCAAAACGATGCTGTTTTGCTAAAATAGTATTTTCAAGCATTTTAGATCATTGAAATCGTTCAAATAGAAGCAATATTAATAAAAACGAATAATAAAAATTTCGTCGTTTTTATGCTGTTTTACGCGTTAAACGCAGATTAAAGCTCAAAACGTGCTGTTTTGCTAAAATAAGCATTTTCAAGCATTTTAGATCGTTGAAATCGTTCAAATAGAAGCATATTAATAAAAACGAATAATAAAAATTCGTCGTTTTATAGCTGTTTTACGCGTTAAAACGCAGATTAAAGCTCAAAACGCGCTGTTTTGCTAAAATAAGCATTTTCAAGCATTTTAGATCGTTGAAATCGTTCAAATAAAAGCAATATTAATAAAACGAATAATAAAAATTCGTCGTTTTATGCGTTTTACGCGTTAAAACGCAGATTAAAGCTCAAAACGTGCTGTTTTTAAAATAATCATTTTCAAGTATTTTAGATCGTGAAATCGTTCAAATGGACGCAATATTAATAAAAACGAATAATAAAATTTTCGTCGTTTTTATGCTGTTTTACGCGTTAAAACGCAGATTAAAGCTCAAAACGTGCTGTTTTGCTAAAATAAGCATTTTCAAGCATTTTAGATCGTTGAAATCGTTTAAATAGAAGCAATATTGAAAAAACGAATAATAAAAAATCTCGTCGTTTTTATGCTGTTTACTCGTTAAAACGCAGATTAAAAGCTCAAAACGTGCTGTTTTGCTAAAATAAGCATTTTCAAGCATTTTAGATTGTTCAAATCGTTCAAATAGAAGCAATATTAATAAAAACGAATAATAAAAATTGTCGTTTATGCTGTTTTACTCGTTAAAACGCAGACTATAGCCTCGAAACGTGCCGGATTTGCTAAAATAATCATTTTAAGCATTTTAGATCGTTTGAAATCGTTCAAATAGACGCAATATTAATAAAACGAATAATAAAAATTCGTCGTTTTATGCTGTTTTTACGCGTTAAAACGCGATTAAAGCTCAAAACGTGCTGTTTTGCTAAAATAAGCATATTCAAGCATTTTAGATCGTTGAAATCGTTCAAATAGAAGTAATATTAATAAAAACGAATAATAAAAATTCGTCGTTTTTATGCTGTTTACCGCGTTAAAACGCAGATTAAAGCTCAAAACGTGCTGTTTTGCTAAAATAATCATTTTCAAGCATTTTAGATCGTTGAAATCGTTCAAATAGACGCAATATTAATAAAAACGAATAATAAAAATTTCGTCGTTTTATGCTGTTTACGCGTTAAAACGCAGATTAAAGCTCAAAACGTGCTGCTTTGCTAAAATAAGCATTTTCAAGCATTTTAGATCGTTGAAATCGTTCAAATAGAAGCAATATTAATAAAAACGAATAATAAAAATTTCGTCGTTTTTATGCTGTTTTACGCGTTAAAACGCAGATTAAAACTCAAAACGTGCTGTTTTGCTAAAATAAGCATTTTCAAGCATTTTAGATTGTTGAAATCGTTCAAATAGAAGCAATATTAATAAAAACGAATAATAAAAAATTCGTCGTTTTATGCTGTTTTACGCGTTAAAACGCAGATTATAGCTCAAAACGTGCCGTTTTGCTAAAATAATCATTTTTAAGCATTTTAGATCGTTGAAATCGTTGAAATAGACGCAATATTAATAAAAACGAATAATAAAAATTTCGTCGTTTTTTATGCGTTTTTCGCGTTAAAACGCAGATTAAAGCTCAAAACGTGCTGTTTTGCTAAAATAAGCATTTTCAAACATTTTAGATCTTTGAAATCGTTCAAATAGAAGCAATATTAATAAAACGAATAATAAAAATTCGTCGTTTTTATGCTGTTTTACGCGTTAAAACGCAGATTAAAAACTCAAAACGTGCTGTTTTGCTAAAATAATCATTTTAAGCATTTCAGATCGTTGAAACGTTCAAATAGACGCAATATTAATTAAAAACAAATAATAAAAATTTCGTCGTTTTATGCTGTTTTACGCGTAAAAACGCAGATTGAAGCTCAAAACGTGCTGTTTTGTTAAAATAAACATTTTCAAGCATTTTAGATCGTTGAAATCGTTCAAATAGAAGCAATATTAATAAAAACAAATAATAAAAATTCGTCGTTTTTATGCTGTTTTACGCGTTAAAACGCGGATTAAAAGCTCAAACGTGCTGTTTTGCTAAAATAATCATTTTCAAGCATTTTAGATCGTTGAAATCGTTCCAATAGACGAAATATTAATAAAAAACGAATAATAAAAATTTCGTCCCTTTTTTTGTTGGTTTACGCGTTAAAACGCAGATTAAAGCTCAAAACGTGCTGTTTTGCTAAAATAAGCATTTTCAAGCATTTTAGATCGTTGAAATCGTTCAAATAGAAGCAATATTAATAAAAACGAATAATAAAAATTCGTCGTTTTTATGCTGTTTTACGCGTTAAAACGCAGATTAAAGCTCAAAACGTGCTGTTTTGCTAAAATAATCATTTTCAAGCATTTTAGATCGTTGAAATCGTTCAAATAGACGCAATATTAATAAAACGAATAATAAAAATTTCGTCGTTTTTATGCTGTTTTACGCGTTAAAACGCAGATTAAAACTCAAAACGTGCTGTTTTGCTAAAATAATCATTTTCAAGCATTTTAGATCGTTGAAATCGTTCAAATGACGCAATATTAATAAAAACGAATAATAAAAATTTCGTCGTTTTATGCTGTTTTTCGCGTTAAAACGCAGATTAAAGCTCAAAACGTGCTGTTTTGCTAAAATAATCATTTTCAAGCATTTTAGATCGTTCAAATCGTTCAAATAGACGCAATATTAATAAAAACGAATAATAAAAATTGTCGTTTTTATGCTGTTTTCGCGTTAAAACGCAGATTAAAGCTCAAAACGTGCTGTTTTGCTAAAATAAGCATTTTCAAGCATTTTAGATCGTTGAAATCGTTCAAATAGAAGCAATATTAATAAAAACGAATAATAAAAATTCGTCGTTTTATGCTGTTTTACGCGTTAAAACGCAGATTAAAGCTCAAAACGTGCTGTTTTGCTAAAATAATCATTTTCAAGCATTTTAGATCGTTGAAATCGTTAAATAGACGTCAATATTAATAAAAACGAAAATAAAAATTTGTCGTTTTATGTGTTTACGCGTTAAAACGCAATTAAGCTCAAAACGTGATTAAAATAAGCATTTTCAAGCATTTTCGTTGTTGAAATCGTCAAATAGAAGCAAATTAATAAAACGAATAATAAAATTCGTTTTTATGCTGTTTACGCGTTAAACGCAGTTATAGCTCAAAACATGCCGTTTTGCAAAAATAATCATTTTTAGCATTTTAGATCGTTGAAATCGTTCAAAACGCAATATTAATCAAAAACGAATTAAAAATTTCGTCGTTTTATGCTGTTTTACGCGTTAAAACGCAAGATTAATCAAACGATGTTTTGCTAAAATAATCATTTTCAAGCATTTTTAGATCGTTGAAATCGTCAAATAGACGCAATAAATTTATAAGAAAACGAATAATTGCTTCGTCTTTTATGTTGGTTTACGCGTTAAAAAAGCAGATTAAAAGCTCAAAAAAGCTGTTTTGCTAAAATAATCATTTTCAAGCATTTTAAAATCGTTGAAAACGTTCAAAAGACGCATATTAATAAGAAACGAATAAAAGTTTCGTCGTTTTATGTTGGTTTACGCGTTAAAACGCAGATAGAAAGCTCAAAACGTGCTGTTTTGCTAAAAAAGCATTATCAAGCATTTTAGATCGTTGAAATCGTTCCAATAGACGCAAATTAATAAGAAACGAATAATAAAATTCGTCGTTTTAAAAATTGTTACGCGCGTTAAAAAAGCAGATTAAAGCTCAAAACGTGCTGTTTTGCTAAAATAAGCATTTCAAGATTTAGATCGTTGAAATCGTTCAAATAGAAACAAAAATTAATAAAAAACGAATAAAAAAATTCTCGTTTTATGCTGTTTTACGCGTTAAAACGCGATTAAAGCTCAAAAGCGGCTGTTTTGCTAAAATAAGCATTTTCAAGCATTTTAGATCGTTGAAATCGTTCAAATAGAAGCAATATTAATAAAAACGAATAATAAAAATTCGTCGTTTTTTTGTTGTTTTACGCGTTAAAACGCAGATTAAAGCTCAAAACGTGCTGTTTTGCTAAAATAATCATTTTCAAGCATTTTAGATCGTTGAAATCGTTCAAATAGACGCAATATTAATAAAAACGAATAATAAAAATTTTGTCGTTTTTTTGCTGTTTTTCGCGTTAAAACGCAGATTAAAGCTCAAACGTGCTGTTGCAAAATAATCTTTTCTAAGCATTTTTTGATCGTTGAAATTGTTCAAATAGACACAATATTAATAAAAACGAATAATAAAATTTCGTCGTTTTATGTGTTTTACGTTAAAACGCAGATTAAAGCGCAAAACCTGCTGTTTTACTAAAATAAGCATTTTCAAGCATTTTAGATCGTTGAAATCGTTCAAATAGAAGCAATATTAATTAAAAACGAATACTAAAAAATCGTTGTTTTTTTGCTGTTTTATGTGTTAAAACGCAGATTAAAGCTCAAAACGTGTTGTTTTGCTAAAATAATCATTTTCAAGCATTTTAGATCGTTGAAATCGTTCAAATAGACGCAATATTAATAAAAACGAATAATAAAATTTCGTCGTTTTATGCTGTTTTACGCGTTAAAACGCAGATTATAGCCTCAAAACGTGCTGTTTTGCTAAAATAAGCATTTTCAAGCATTTAGATCTTTGAAATCGTTCATATGAAGCAATATTAATAAAAAACGAATAATAAAAAATCGTCGTTTTATGTTGTTTTACGCGTTAAAACGCAGATTAAAGCTCAAAACGTCTGTTTTGCTAAAATAATCATTTTCAAGCATTTTAGATCGTTGAAATCGTTCAAATAGACGCAATATAATAAAAACGAATAATAAATTTCGCGTTTTATGCTGTTTTTCGCGTTAAACGCAGATTAAAGACTCATAACGTTGTCTGCTAAAATAATCATTTTCAAGCATTTTAGATCGTTGAAATCGTTCAAATAGACGCAATATTAATAAAAACGAATAATAAAATCAATCGTTTTTAGCTGTTTTACGCGTTAAAACGCAGATTAAAGCCAAAATTTTGCTGTTTTACTAAAATAAGCATTTTCAAGCATTTTAGATGGTGAAATCGTTCAAATAAAGCATATTAACTAAAATGAATAATAAAAATCGTCGTTTTTATGCTGTTTTACGCGTTAAAACGCAGATTAAAGCTCAAAAACGTGTTGTTTTGCTAAATAATCATTTTCAAGCATTTCTCAGATCGCTGAAATCGTTCAACAGACGCAATATTAATAAAAACGAATAATAAAATTTGTCGTTTTATGCTGTTTACGTTAAAACGCAGATTAAATCAAAACTGCTTTAAAATTTTTTCAGCTTTTAATCGTTAAACCCTTAAATAAACGAATATTTAAAAAAATATTTTAAAAATTTTCGTTTTATGCTTTTCGCGTTAAAACGCAATTAAAGCTCTTGCTGTTCGCTAAAATAAATTTAAGCATTTTAATGTTGAATGTTAAAAAAACGCATTTTAGAAATTTAAAAAACCGTTTTAAAATTTTTTACCTAAAAGCAGATTAAACTCAAAACCGTGTTTTATAAAAAGCATTTAAAACCCTTTAAGGGGGAAAAAATTTTAAAAAACTAATTTTAAATAATTAAATCGTCTTAAGTTTTAGCTAAAACGAATTAACTCAAACGGTTTTTTTTGGACCCTTTAAAAATTTAATGTGAAACGTTCTGTTTTTATAAAAAACGAAAAAAATTTGTCGTTTATGTTTTAGCAATTAAAAGGATTATAGTCAAAACGGCGTTTCTAAATTATTTAAAACTATTTTATCGTTAAACGGTTAAAAGAAGCAAATTTCAAACAATAATAAAAAATCGTTTTTAGCTTTTACTTAAAACGGAAAAGCTAAAACGTGTGTTTGCTAAAAAAATTTTCAATTTTGTTCGTTAAATATTCAATAGACGCAAAATTATTTAAAAAAGATAAAAAAAATTTGTGTTTAAACTGTTCCGTTAAACGCAGATTAAACTCAAAACGTCTTTGTTTTGCAAATATTTCCCTTTAACTTGAAATCGTTCAAATGCAATATTAATAAAAACAAAAAAAATTTGGTTTTATCGTTTTAGGTTAAACGCTGATTAAAAGCTAAAACCGTTTTTTACTAAAATAAGCATTTCAAGCATTTTTGATCGTTGAAATCGTTCAAATAGAAGAATATTAATTAAAACGAATAATAAAAAATGTCGTTTTATGCTGTTTTACGCTTAAACGCAGATTAAAACTCAAAAAGTGCTGTTTTGCTAAATAATAATTTTCAAGCATTTTGATCGTTGAAATCTTCAAATAGACGCAATATTAATAAAAAAATAATAAAAATTTCGTCGTTTTATTGTTTTCGCGTTAAAACGCAGATTAAAGCTCAAACGTGCTGTTTTGCAAAATAATCATTTTCAAGCATTTTGATCGTTGAAATCGTTCAAATAGACGCAAATAATAAAAAAATAATAAAAATTCGTCGTTTTATGTTGTTTTACGCTTAAAACGCAGATTAAAGCTCAAAACGTGCTTTTTGCTAAAATAACATTTTCAAGCATTTTTAGATCGTTGAAATCGTTAAATAGAACATATTTAAAAAAAAACGAATAATAAAATTCTCGTTTTATGCTTTTACCGTTAAAAACGCAGATTAAAATCAAAAGGGTGTTTTTAAGTAAATTTATTTAACATTTAATCGTTAAATTTCCATAATAACGCAATTATAAAAACGTTTTTCGTCGTTTTAGCGTTTTAGCGTTAAACCGTTAAAACCCAAACCCGTTTTGCTAAATAATCATTTGGCATTTTTAGATCTAAATCGTTCAAAACCTAAATTTTAAAAACATAAAGCAAAATTTCCGTTTTTAATTTTTTTCGCTTAAACGCAGTTAAAGTTTAAAAAGCTTTTAAAAAAATAATCATTTTCGCGTTTTAAACGTTAAACGTTAACAGACGTTTAAAAACGAATATAAAATTTCGTCGTTTTAGCTGTTTTAGCGTTAAAAACGAGATAAAAATCAAAATGCTTTTTTTAAAATAAAAACATTTAAGCATTTAGTCGTTAATGTTAAATTAAAAATTAATAAAAACGTATAAAAATTTGTCTTTTGTTTTAACGTTAAACGCAATTTAAACTCAAATTGTTTTTAAAAAAATCCTTTTATGCTTTTAGTCGTTAAACGTTCAAATAGACGCAAATATTTCAATAATAAAAATTTTCGTTTATGTTTACCCTTAAAACTGCGTTTAAACTAAACGTGGTTTTTAAAAAATTTTCTTTCAAGCATTTTAGTTTAACGTTCAAATAGAGCAATTATAAAAAAACGGTTAAAATCGCATTTTAGCTTTTTACGCGTTAAACGCAGATTAAAGCCAAAACCTTTTTTCTAAAATAATATTTTAAGCTTTAGATCGTTAAAGTTCAAATAGCCTATTAATAAAAACGAAATAATAAAATTTCGTCGTTTTATGGTTTACGCGTTAAAACGCAATTAAGCCAAAACTGCTGTTTTACTAAATAAACTTTAAGCATTTTAGATCGTGAAACGTTCATATGAAAAGGGTTTAAAAAATCTAAAATCCGTTTTAACTTAAGGTTAAAACGCAAATTAACTCAAAACGTTTTTTTCTAAATATTTTCAGCATTATCGTTAAACGTCAAATAGATTTTTAAAAAGGGTATAAAATTTCGTCGTTAAATGAATTACGTTAAAAAATACTCAAAATCGTTTTATGCAAATAGCTTAAAGATTTAATCTTTAAAATCGTTTAAAAAAAAGCATATTTAAAAAAAATTAAATCGTTTTTGCTGTTTTAGCTTAAAACCCGATTAACTAAAACGGTTTTTTTGTAAAATAATATTTAAAACATTTTAGTAAAATCTTTTTAGAGATTATTTTAAAAAGATAATAAAAATTGTCGTTTTATGCTTTTTTTTAAAAAAGAGATTAAAAACTGAAATGCTGTTTGCTTAAAAAAATCATTTCTTTTTTGATCTTAAACGTTCAAATTAGACGCAAATTTAATAAAAACAATAATAAAAAAAATCGTTTTTACGTTTTGCGTTAAAAACGCAGATTAAAGCTAAAACCCGTTTTTAAAAATATTTCAAGCTTTTAGATTTGAAACGTTAAAACAATATTAATAAAAAAAATAAAAATTCCTGTTTATGCTTTTAGCGTTAAAACGCAGATTAAAAAATAAAACTCTGTTTTAAATAAATTTTCAAACTTTTTTATCGTTTAAATCGTTCAAATAGAGAAATAATTAAAACGAATATAAAAAATCGTCGTTTTATCGTTTTTCTTAAAACGCAATTAAAACTCAAACGTTTTTTCAAAATTCTTTTCAAGCATTTTAGATTTGAAATCGTTAAATAAGAATAATATAAAAAGAATAATAAAAATTCGTCGTTTTAAAGCTTTTAAGTTAAAACGTGATTAAAGCTCAAACTGCTGTTTTCTAAAAAAAGCATTTTTAACATTTTAGATCTTGAAATTTAAATAAAACAAATTAATATAAAAACGAATAATAAAAAATCGTCGTTTTATGCTGTTTTCGCGTTAAAAGATTAAAACTCAAACGTGCTGTTTGCTTAAAATAATATTTTCAAGCATTTTAGATCGTTGAAATCTTCAAATAGACGAAATTAAAAAAAAACGAATAATAAAAATTTCGTCTTTTATGCTGTTTTCGCGTTAAAACGCAGATTAAGCTCAAACGTGCTGTTTTGCTAAAATAATCATTTTCAAGCATTTTAGATCTTTTTAAATCGTTCAAATAGAAGCAATATTTAAAAAAAAAAAAAAAAATTTCTTTTATGTTTTTTTACGCGTTAAAACGCAGATTAAGTCAAAACGTGCTGTTTTGCTAAAATAACATTTTAACATTTTAGATCGTTAAACTTCAAATAGAAAATAATTTAAAAAAAATTAAAATTTGGCGTTTTATGCCTTTTTCGCGTAAAAGCAGTTAACTCAAAAAACCCTTTTTTCAAATTTTATTTAAACTTTAAATGGAAAAATTTAAAAAACAATTTAAAAAAAAATTTTTTTCGTCGTTTTAGCGTTTTAAAGCGTTAAAACGCATTAAGCTAAAAATGCTTTTTCAAATTTAAAATTTTAAACTAATTTTAAAAAACGTTAAATGGTTTTTTTAAAAAAGGGAAAAATAAAAAATCCGTTTTGTGTTTTGCTTAAAACCAATTAAAACTAAAAAGTTGTTTTCAAAAAAAACATTTTAAAAAATTTTAATTTTTTTAAAAAGGTTTTAAAAAAACGAAAATA